>NC_057814.1:635420184-635422947 GCF_018294505.1 Triticum aestivum
CACGTTGTGGGAGATGCAACTGGTGCCTCTCCCCATACAACAAAAAAATGGAAGTTGAGTTGCAACCAAGTCATAAGACATGCACTTGCGACCAAGTTAGAAGACATGCAGTTGCGTGCCTAGTGTGGGCATGCAACTGGGCCCCATCTCTCTTGACGCCGCCCCCTCCGACAAAACAAAGGTCATCCCAGTTGCGACCAAGTTAGAAGACATGGAGTTGCGTGCCCATTATGGGACATGCAACTGGCGCCTCTCCCCGCACAACAAAAATGAAAGTCGAGTTGTAACGAAGTTATAAGACATGTAGTTGCGACCAAGTTGGAAGACATGCAGTTGCGCACCTAGTGTGAGACATGCAACTGGGCCCCATCTCTCTCGACGTAGCCCCCTCCGACAAAACAAAGGCCCCCCTAGTTGATACCAAGTTAGAAGACATGCAGTTGCGTACCCATTGTAGGACATGCAACTGGTGCCTCTCCCCGCACAACAAAAACTGGAAGTCGAGTTGCAACCAAGTAAAACCAACAAAAGGGCTATACAACTCCTAGTTATGGCCCAGTAATAGATATGAGGGTATTTGAGTTCAGAGATAATCCTCAAAAACATGGATCTGATTTCGCGAAAGTAATGTTTCAGCAAAATCACATTCTTTGACCTACTAATGTCGACTAGAATAAAACAAAACAAGTGAATTGAATCACTCCTGCTGATGGCTTCAGTAATGTGTATGAGGGGATATGAGAGAAGCACTTCTTGAGACACCAAAAAATATCCCAGTAAAGAACAATATAAATGATAGCACTCACCAAATAAAAAAAAAGAAAAAATGTGTCAAGAAAAGATAACTAGCAAAGGTTTATATCCTAAAAAACAAAAAAGAATGTCAACTTAGCAAAAACCCTAAGCACACATCTGTCTTGTCACCTACTCATGAACAGAGGGTGTAAAAAAATGCACTATACTCTCTGTATAGAGGATGTACAGAGGGGGTGTGAAAATTTCTCTATAAGTACGTACAAGCATAAAAAATGTGTTGATAAAATACTACTTCCAGTACAATCCAACGGAGAAACACACTTCATCTTCAGTCTCTTGGCCAACTAAAAGAAATTTAGTACTACTAGTTGTAAAACAATCTTTACTGGAAAGAACCTAAAAATAAACAGCAAAAAAAGCAAAAAAAAATAACTGAATGACACTTGACGGTGGCACATAAAAACGGAGCTTTATTTATCGAGGTAAGTGAATCTACCTACAAGCAAAGAAACCAGTTTCATCGTCAGAAAATCCACCACACCGATATTGCCGATAGACACGCGTGAGCGAGAGACATGTAGTTGTAAACTAGAAGGCAACATTTTCAAATAAACATAAAAATAGGAAGTTTTTAATAAATAATTTAAAACAAAAAGGTAGGAAGAATGGCCATTAGCCTGAAAAATATTTGTAAAGACCACAAAAAAAATGTCACATAATCAACCGATTTTGCAAAATGAACACACCCAAAGTTGCTTATTCCATTGGATCTCGACTTCCAGGTCGGGAAAGAAGAAATTTGAGAAACACAAAGAAATATATTTTTTGTAAAATGACACATATCAGGCATGTTTCTTATCTCATCCCCGCACACACTACCTCATCTAGTTGCAAAACACATTGTACTCCTTGCAGTTGCCCGTGAGTTTGGATGTAGTTAGTTGTGCATGCGTTCTACCCCCTTTGTAGTTGCACGTGGTTCCCATAAATACAATTGTGCGTATGGGGCACATGAATTTTTTTGAGTTCAAGGACACATGATTTTTTTAGTGGTAAAAATACAAAGAAAAAGCAATTGCTTCTCTATCAACCTGACATAGAAAAGAATAAGACATATAAACATGACTAAAATATTTTTTGGTAATACGTAAATTAGAAAAGCAAAAACTATAAAAAGAAATAGGCAATATAATAAACAAAAAAATCATGTAGAAAAGACATCAACAAAGTTAGTATAAAAATAGGTCAAGCATGCCAAAATGTTTGTTTTACAATTTTTTAGATGCTCGATATTTCAATAAAAATAAAAAAATAAATATAAAAAATGTAAAAATAGCTTAATAAAAACAATAAATAAATACACTAAAATAAAAAATAAATAAAAAGGAAGGATAAAAGTAGACGTGAATACACAAACTGAGCTGCCCTAGTGAGCTTCTTACTGTGCACACTTGCCCAACAAAAAATTAAAAAAATACGATGTATTCGCATGGAAGACCTATGAGAAAATAAAAAACAGAAAAGAAAAAATATATAAAGAACTGCAAGCGACAACCCGTGGCCCAGAATGGAAAGCAATGCAGCGGCAGAAAGTCCAGTGCCCGCTGGGACAAAGCCCAGTACGTTTTGGACAAGAAATACATCAGCGCAACAGAACACAGATCGATCAAAGCAAAAGCAAATCGTACGGCTAATCTCGTCGACTGAGACTTCACTAAATCTCAGTCGACTGAGATATAGCAAACCCCAACAAAAATCGAGTTGCAGCCATATTGGGGGACATGGAGTTGCGGGGCTATTGTCGGGCTTGCAACTGGTCCGCCCCATCTCCCGGTGGCCCCTCCAACAAAACAAAAGTAGAGTTGCAACCATGTTGGCGGACATGCGATTGCGGTTGGGTGCGGCACTTGCAGTTGCGGGGTTGTTGTTGGGCTTGCAACTGGCCCGCCCCCTCTCCCGACGCCCCTCCGACAAAACAAAAATCGAGTTGCAACCATATTGGGGGAC
>NC_057814.1:635423323-635426307 GCF_018294505.1 Triticum aestivum
CCGCCCCCTCTCCCGACGCCCCCTCCGACAAAACAAAAGTCGAGTTGCAACCATATTGGGGGGCATGCAGTTGCGGGGCTATTGTCAGGCTTGCAACTGGCCCACCCCCTCCAACAAAACAAAAGTTGAGTTGCAACCATGTTGGGGGACATGCAGTTACGGAGCTGTTGTCGAGCTTGCAACTGGCCCGCCCCCTCTTCCGGCGCCCCCTCCGACAGAACAAAAAAGTCCAGTTGCGGTCGGGTTAGAAGACATGCACTTGCAACAGAATGCAAGAAAAAATATAAGCTAATATTCTTTTACGCATAAACAAGAAAAATATATATGAAAATGTCGGTCCTATACAAAACAAAAGTCATGGTTTAAAACCCCGCTAACAACCAACATACCCACTAACATTTATGTCTACATGGTTAAAAAAATCCCCACTCATCGAAGAAAAAGCATTTCCTACATTATACAAGCATAAAAAAAATGCATACATAGATAAATCCACAAATAGAGATATGGCATAAAAGAGGGGGAAAAAGATGAAAAAAATGCAACTGAAGAACCCCGAGGGACGAATACCCCTCCCCTGAGACGAGTACTCCGTGGTAGATATGGTGTGTACATGGCAATTGAAAAGTCCAACAAAAACAATGAAAAACGCCTCTCACAACCAGCACATCGCGCATCAATACTGAACACGAGAAAAAGTAAAAAAAAGAAGAAGCGAGCGCTAAACAGGTCGGGGTAACACTAGACAAGCCGTGTTGCGTGAATCTTACGGAAACAGTGATCTAACGACCATATATGTGTACCAGGACTTCGGTTAAACTCAATCGACTGAATTTTAGCAATCCCGCTAAAAAAATTCAACTATTGCAGCCAAGTTTACTTACAAAACATCTAATGGATGTGCAACTGAAAATGATTAACAAAAAAATTGTTAAGCAATTTCGTTGCTAAAATAGGGCTGCTAGAAAGTTGGAAAATATGCTAAAATCAAATAGAATAAAACACAAACATTATTAAGCAAGGGCAAAATAAAAAATGAAATATTAAATTAAATAAACAAGAAGAAAAACAAAACAAAAAATATAAAACGGGACGAGCAAGAAAAAAATAAAAATAAATAAAAGAAAAGTTAAAGACTTATAAAAAGTAAATGAAAAGTAAAACAATAAAAAGAAGAAAAAGGTAAAGAAAAAGGAAAAATGAAAATGTCTTTTGGGAAAAAGTGAAGCCACCGAGACTTCCTCTCCTACAGGTAAAACTCACTTGTGTAGGGTGAGAAAAAGAAACAAAACAAAGTACTTTTTTGTAGGCTGACAAAAATAACTAAAAGAACACTCTCGGGAAACTTGGGCTGCACAGCAAAGGGAACAAGGCCAAGAAGAAAAATAAAAGAAAGGCTCTCTCATCTCCACCGGCATGTGCAGCGACAAAGAAAAGAGCTCGTTCGAGCCAACGTAATAGGTACACATGAATCTTAGTGCCATCGATTGAGACTTTGCTAAATCTCAGTCGACTGAAATTTAGTGTAGCCGTAACAACAACGGAAAAACCCAATACAACAAAAAGATAGAAACTAGAAATACAAATAAAGTAGAACCTAAAAATATAAACAATTATTGATAAACTAATTATATTGAATAATATTTGAAGGAGTTTCACATGGATGATAAACATCCAGCTACGCGTAGCAAATGAGTGTGCAGCTATTGTTACGCAAGCAAAATTACATAAATATACGTGTAATATCAAAGTTTTATATTCTTTATAAAACATGTAATTTTACAAGAAGAAAAATATTTATACAAAAAATCTTCATATAATTCCACAATTATTCATGTATTTACAAAAATTATTTAGAAAAGAAGAAATGGAAAAACAAAAAAGACAAACATAACAGCACATGAAAAGATTTTTTTTTGGAGGATCGCACATGAAAAGAAATGGACGAATACCATTTTCTCCCTAAAACATAACAACCCAGGCAAAGAAAACAAGGCCAAGCTCACAGCCGCTGTACCACAAAAAAAGCAAAATTAAAATGAAGAAAAAGAACAAATCACAGGAAAGTCACTGAAAAGGCCCCCCACACCTCCTCCACCCACCACGCAAACCCTCTGGCCCGCGAGAAAACCCTCTGGCCCGCGAGAAAAAGAGTCCAGACAACCAGAAAACCTGAAGAAAAAAGAACCGGCTGCATTAACAGGCCAGAACGAGACAAACCCACTAACAGCGCGAATCTTAAAGCTAATACCAATCAAACGGTGGACACGTCGACTGAGACTTCGCGAAGTCTCAGTCGACTGAGATTTAGCAGCACCGATTAAACTATTCATCCATGATTCATCCCATGAAGTATCTAATTTTTGATGTATAATTTTCTAATTCAATCTTTCATAGTATGTATTCAACCATTCTAATTTGTTGTCATTCTGTGTACATGTCTAGGGTTCTGATCATCCGATCTATAAATTTCTAATTCGTTGTCTACTCTTTGCTTCGTAATATTAGGACATTAGCATGCCAAGTTGCCTAAGAAGCATTTGTCGGGTGCTAAAAAAGAAAAAGAAAGAAAGAAATACATCTGAAAATTTAACCACTGAAGGGTTCTTTGACAAAGTATTTGACATCTTCAAGTATTGTTGATGTCAGTGAAGAACATAGGCAAGGAACTAATCCCGAGCATGAAAATTCAGATGTTAAGGTCAATGAAGATGGTGAAAGTATACAGAGGAGCAAATAAATTTGTTTCCTAATTGAGGTAATCATGTCATGTTAGTTTTATTTTGCATTGTCCAACAACTATTGTAGTCAAATTTCAAACTGGCGAGAAGCACCAGCAGGTCGAGGCGCCGTTGTTTGCTGCGCCTGTCCGTGCCTGTGGTAGTGCGTGCGTACGATGGAAGGCAGGCAGGTGCAGGGCAGGCATGTCAATAAGTTACGTGGTGTAGCTTTTTTATTTTTTGAGACAGGAGCATCTTTGAAGA
>NC_057814.1:635426447-635448447 GCF_018294505.1 Triticum aestivum
GAGAGTGCAGGTGCAGATGCAGATCGACAGTGTTACAGCGTGACATGCATGTCAGTGGATCTCTCTCCGTGTCGGCAACGGTAGGGAGCATCTTTGAAGATGTGATGTGCTAAAAACAGAACTCGCGTCAGAATATACTCCTATGTGGTAGCGCGTCCATGAAGATCATGAAGACACATTATGTGTATATACTACATGATCCGATTATTTGCCATGATAGGAGAGCAATTCACATGCTCTCGTGTACAGCGCAAGCAGTCTACCTACCTAACACATAGTGCTGTATTCGCCATCAGAGCACCGTGGCCAAGAGGGTCGTCGCTGTAGAGGAGACATCGATCGACGATGGCCGCCGACGGCGAGCACGGGCATCCCACGCTGCACACGCACAACGTGGACGAGGTGAGCCCGACCCTGCCGCTGGAAACGCGGTGGCCACCGTCCGCGCACCGCCGGTACCGCGGCTTCTGGGTGCCCGAGCTGTTCCTGCCGGCGTTGGCGGCCTTCAACGACCACTTCGAGCCGGCGCCAGGCGACGTGCTCCTGGTCACCTGCCCCAAGTCCGGCACCACGTGGCTGAAGGCCCTCGCCTTCGCCATCGCGCACCGCGCCGCGCACCCGCCGTCGTCCGCCGACCACCCGCTCCTGGTCCGCAACCCGCACGGCTGCGTCGGGTTCCTGGAAGGCGTCTTCTTCGGCCACTCTGTCGAGGAGGCGCGCGACGTCCTGGCCGCCGCGTGCCCGTCCCCGCCGCGCGTGCTCTCCACCCACTGGGCCTACTCTCAGCTGCCGGAGCGCGTCACGGGCGGCTGCCGGATCGTGTACCTCTGCCGGGACCCCAAGGACGTGCTGGTGTCGTGGTACTGGTTCCTCAAGAAGGTGGTTGCCCACGGCGCCACCGGCGACCACCCCGACCTCGACTTCGCCGAGCTCTACGAGGTGTTCTGCGAGGGCCGCAACGGATACGGCCCCGTGTGGCGGCAGGCGGCCGAGTACTGGGAGGCGAGCAGGGATCGGCCGGACAAGGTGCTCTTCCTCAGGTACGAGGAGATGTTGCGCGACCCGTCGGGCAACGTCCGGAGGCTGGCGCGGTTCATGGGGTGGCCGTTCACGGCGGAGGAGGAGGACGCCGGCGTGGTGGGCGCCATCCTGGAGCTGTGCAGCCTGGAGAAGCTGCGGAACCTGGAGGTGAACAGGAACGGCGCGCCGGCGATTCCCGTCGTCTCCAACGACGCCTTCTTCAGGAAGGGCGTGGTAGGCGACTGGCGCAACCACATGACGCCGGCCATGGCGGCGAGGCTGGATGGCATCGTCGACGACGCCCTGCGAGGCACGGGCTTCTCCTTTACTGACTCTGGCCACGCGGAAGAAGGCGTTGCGCCGTAGCGGTCGACGGCGGAAGAAGTCATACGTGGATTGGATCAAGCACGAGTAATTAATGCCCGTATTGTCCGTAATACTATATGTCAGGTAGCTGAATTTTCATTTTATCGGTCAAGTCAAATTTGTTGTCGTTGATTCAATGTGCTTTATGATAAGTCCATTTCCTGTCAAGGAAAAGACGATTTGACTGACGCTGTTATTTATTCAGTCCATTTCCTGCCTTTCCTTGCTGAGTGCATGATGTAGCCCCCTGCATGCATGTCTCCACTCCTGACTCTCGCACCCACATGGATGGATGAAATGCATGCCAATTTTAGGGTGTGTTTGGTTTGATGGATAGACTAGGGTGGTTATGGGTATCCTCATCCAGGTGGACAAGGATAGCCTTTTTTCTTGTTTGGTTTGGGTGGGTGAGGTTAGCCAGGTTTTTGTTTGGTTTGAGTGTCGAGTGATGGATAAGCCGGCTGTGCACACAAGAGGCTAGTTCAGGAGAAATCGAGATGGGAGGATCCCAGATCGGCCCACGCCCATGCTGTGCCGCGTTTCAGGAGAAATCGAGATGGGAGGAGGGCAGATCGGGCTGCGTCCACGCTATGCCGCCGGCGGGAGCACCGCTCCGGTCGGAGAGAACCACCTCCAGCCGCAGGGCACCGCCGCCGCCGCCGCCATGACCTATGCTAGCTGCAGCTCGAGAGGGAGAGGAAAGAAAGGAGAGAGGTGACAGCAGGGAGGAAGATAAGGAAGGAGAGGGCCATGTCGTTGGGCACTCACCTCCGGCGCCATGGTCGGATCTGTTCTGGCCGCCGCCGCGAAAGGAGAAAAAAGGAGGTAGCTATGGGACTCAGCCTCTACTGATCGGCCCAGCTCATAGCCCAAGCCCATGTTGCAGACATATGCTGATAGCCCATAGTGGGGGTGTTATACCGTGGGAGTCAAACTCGAGAACCACCGTTGAATAGGCATCATACGAGCCATCTGAGCTGTGTGCGTGTGTGTGCATATGGGCAGAGCCTCATCCTTTTGACCTGGCATTGTCTACGAAGGGCCCACGATTCAGTGACCCAGGAAAGATTGACCGCGGCAGTGTCAAAGTAAGCGATTCAGAGATTCAGAGATAGCACATTCAGATAAACTTAACAAGACATTCATAGATTTAGATTTGTTCAACGCTAACAGAGTTAATTGACATTACATTAATACTAATAGGGGCTACATAAGATGGCTGGCTTGCGCTGACAACGACAATATTTTCCGTTTTTGCTCTTCTCTCACTCTCGGGAGCTAGCAACTGTTGGTTCAGAAGCTTTATTTCATATAAGGATAACATGAATCTTAACGCTAACTGAATGGTCTAGGTAGAGGGTACAGTGGTATGGGGGTACAAAAAATCCACACTCATTTCACGAGCTGGCACCGGGATATTCAGGTAGTTAAGCTACTGCTTTATTTTCATCAAATAACCCTTCTGCCATTTATCATAACCCTTCTTCTCATAAACAGTTGAATGTAAATTACCATGAAGCTTTTAGGGAAAAACTATGAAGCTGCAATAGCATCCTGTTCCTTGTATTATACCGTTGAGCCAGTAAATTTCAAGCTTTCACTGCATGTGAAACGGATCAACGTAACTAGTTCTGATGATAAATCCTGAATTACTTGATGTTTTCTTTCTGCCAGGAAGTGACCTGTAACTTGTAACTGCCACACCCCACACCTCAAATCTAGTACCTAATACGTCGTACGGGAGCTATACTTTGTCACAGGTTGAGTATTCGTTCATACTCAACCTGCATCTTCTGAAGAATCCAGAGATTGCATCCTTGTATGGTGATGTTTCAGTGTCGACCTTGAGTTCCAGCTTAGCAGGTTCGTGTGTTAACCGAATAGACATGACCTCATTTTCATTCGTGATTTCTTTCACCTTGTTGAATTCCTGACCTTCCGTTCATTTGTTGGATTCTGCAGAACAATCAATTTGCACCTAACAGTGGATCCAGAAAATGACATTCAAAGCTTGGCTGTTCCACCTTCTCCTCTTCGCGCATCTGGCTGCAGTGACTCAGCCTGGACGGCACGAGCGGGCTTTCCGGCCCGCTCGTGGCCCGTTTAGGACCGGCCCGTACGGTCCAGGCCCAATAGGAAAATATGCCGGTCCGAGCCCAGAAAAGGAGACCGAAAAAAATTCGGTCCGGTCCGGTCTTTAACCGGGCCGACCGAGCGGACCGATGGCGCAAGGCCCATCAACTGTAACAGATCAAGGCCCCGAGCCCCCGAGCCGAGCAACCCCCCTCCCCTCGTTCCATTCCCCTCCTCCCTCGATTCCTTCTGCCCCTCCTCACAAACAGAGGCAGCACCTCCTCCTCTGTTCTATCCCTAACCCTAACCCTAAGGCGACGGCGCCGTTGCCCACGGCTCTCCCTTCACCAACGGCGCCATCTCGTCCGAGTCTGAGCTGGAGGAGCACGTGTACGTCGGGGAGGCAGCAAGGCCAGCACGCCGTCGGTCCGTCCTTCCCTGGTTCCTCACCGAGCGTCACGAAGAGGAAAAGATAATCTGTATCTAAACTGTAACCGTTGCCAAACCGAGATGATTCAGTGCTAGAGACTTAGATAGGAGATCTGGAGATGTAGTGTTTGGTCAGGAGATAATGGTGAAGGAGAAGGGGAATGAGAGGGGGATTATGTTCTGTTTTTTTCTAGATAATGGTCAGGAGATAATTATGTTTATTTCCACTAGTACTAGATGATTTTGTATGCTACAAAAAGAAGAAGATGAATTATTTGCACTTGATTGATGTACTAACTGCAGATATTATGTGCTGTTTTTTGTAGATAATGGTGAAGGAGAAGGGGAATGAGAAGGGAAAGGGTGATGGTAAGGAGAATGCGAAGGCGAAGACAAAGGAGAAGAGCATGATTACCTAATTAGGCAAGATTCGGCGCTGCCTCCGCCGGTTCCGAGGAAGAAGAGGAAGCCTAAGGTGCAGATTAGGAAGGCAAAAGACTTTCCCAATGCCCCAACTGGAGAGTTGATTTGTAGGTTAAAAAAACACCCTCCACCTCCTCCGCGTCTCCCCGGCCGCACCGGTGTCGGCGTGCGTGCCGCGGAAGCCGCTGCCTCCGGCTCCGCAACCTACTCCAAGCTGCCTCATGCATCTACTATTGTATGATTGCTTTACTTGATGCTTGATGTAGCCATATTTCCATATAACCATATAGGTGTTATTTGCTTATTTGTGTGCTCATGTGTGTTAGGTGGTAGATGACGAGGAGAAGGAGGACGAGGACGTGGACATGGATGAGGACAAGGACAAGGACGATGAGGAATATGAGGAGCAAAATCTGTTTATTGTCCCGCCACAAGCGAGTGCTGATATGTTGGATGATGATACATCAGAAGGGTATAAGGAATCAACTGATGAACTAGAAGGTGATACTATGTCCGAGGAATCACTTGTGCATGTTGTCTCTAGTGAGGAGGAGGCAAGAGAAAGGAAAAAAGAAAAAGAACAAGAGGCCAAGAGCCAATGCTCCTGTTAGGATGTCATCGGATGTTTGGGCCCATTTTCACAAGGTCAAAGAGCCATCGACGGAGCATCCCGGAGAGATAGTGTTGAAGGCTGTTTGTAATTATTGTCCCAAAAAGAGGTATGCGTATATGCAAGGTGGCAGCACCTCAACTATTGGAAGGCGTATTTTAAAATGTGAAGGGTTAAGGGACAAGATAGCTAGGAATGCCATCCAAACAACTCTTGAACTGCGCAAAATCAATGGTCCAACAATGCACCCCTCTATTGAGTACAACCAAGGAATCGTCAAGGAGCTTATTGCTAAGATGATATGTGTGCATGAGTATTCATTTAGAATGGTTGAACATGATACCAGGGAAAACCTTATACATAGAACTTTAGTAGTAGCGCGGGTCAAAAAAGCACGCTGGAGCTAAGTAGCAGTAGCGCGTCTGTGCAAACCGCGCTACAGATAAAGTTCTAGCAATAGCGCGCCTTATTCCAAACTCGCTACTACTAAAATTCCCACGGCTTAGCCGATAGGATACACATATTACTAGCGATCTATATCGAACCGCGCTACCGCTACTTGCTTTGTAGCAGCGTGTTTTATTCTAAACTCGCTACTGCTAAAGGATATAAAATTAAATGGAAAGCAAATAGAAAAGTAATTGAAAATGAAAGAAATAGAAGAAGGTGAAAGGAAAAAAAATAAAATATGAAGAAAACAAAATGAAAAAGGGGAAAAAAGAGAAAGGAGTAGCAGTAGCGCGTATCCCAGAAAGCGTTGTAGCTAACTTAGCAGTAGCGCGCTTTCTGGAACGCGCTACTGCTACTTCTGACTTAACCACGGGGTTCGTCCTTCCCACGGCCACTTCCCCCAAATCCAATCCTCCGCTCTCGCCGCCGCCGTCGCCCGTCGGCCGCCGCACGCTCTCCGCACACCCTCGACGCCGCCCCCGACCCCGGATTCGACGCCGCCCCGGACACCGCCCCCGACCTTATGAAAGATCAGCCTCTTCAGCAAGTTGACAAGCCAGTGGACGTACTTCCCGGTTTATGGCGCGGAGATCTTCAGTACAAAATTCTGATCCGTCTTCCTTTAAGCTTGGGTAGCCTTTAGGCACGTCCGTCGGATCAAGATCAGGCACCCATGCTTTTGCCCGGGTTAGTGCGGTCAGAGCGCCAGCCCTTGCAGCAGACCTCTTCAGCTCTTCCACCCGGGCAGGCAGCATAGATAGCCTGTCTAAGGTATCCTTGATTAACGTCGGGGGCGGCTTATTGTGAGAAGCGGTGCAGATAATTCGTTGTGCGCCGGTATATAGTTGCTCTATCAGCGTGTAGGCAGCCTTCAGCTTCTTCTGAACATCAGAGCCCAGATGACTAATGCGAGTTCCTGCATCATTGCAAACATCAGTAAACCGGCAATGTATGGGAAGATATGTTGAAAGTATAAAGCAAGGATGCTTACCGAACACAGCAGTAGTCATGGCATGTATCTGCCGCTTTACACCAGTCAGCTCGTCTACCACCGGTTTGAGAGCTGCTTCTGCGTCTTCAGCTCTTTTCCGTAAAGCGGATTTTTCTGTGTTCCAATCCGCCCGCTCCTTGGCGAAGCCCTCCTTTAGCTTTTCCATAGCGGCTAAGGCGCTTGTCAGCTCATCTTTTGCTTTGGAAGTTTCGGCCTGTTGGGACTTGATGTTCTCTTGCAGGTCAGCGGTTTGGCTTTCCTTCTTGCTCAGTTCAGCCTATAAAGAGACAGATACATAATGAGTTGACAGTACATATTTGAAGTAACAAGCACATAACAAGTTATGCCCTTAGTACTTGGGGGCTAATGCATATTTGCTCTTACTCAGAAATTTTTAGAAGTCCCAAGCAAAATACAAGTATTAAGCTTGGCACTTGGGGGCTAATGTGTATTTGCTCAAAAAACTGTTGATATGGGAATTCTTCTACAGTCCCGGTTCATCTTTATAAAGTTGAACCGGCCCTTGGGGGCTAACCGGCGAAAGAGCAGTATGGCAAATTTTAAGGAACCGGTTCATCTTAACAAGGTAATCCGGTCCCTGGAGGCTAAATATGCAAAGTTAAGTTATGACAAAAGTCCCGGTTTAGATTGGTATCATAAACCGTCACTTGGGGGCTACTAGGAGTTGATAACCTGCAATTGGACAAAGGAGAAAAACAGTAGTTACCTCATATCGCTCCATCATCAAGTTTACCAAACTAGCTTCATAGTCACGATTGGTATACAGACGGTTCAAGAAGCTAGAGTGAATATCTTGAGCATTGAGGAGGGCGAAGCTTGATAAATCGGCATTCCATTTGCCTTTGCCGATAGCAGAGAGATCATCCTTGGCAGTATGCTTTGACAAAGCTACAGGATTGCCAGGAGTGGTGTGACCAGTACCAGTAATCATAACGTCATCATCTTGTTCATCAGCAGCCTTCGCCGGAGTTGGCGGTTTATCAGTGTCCTTAGCTGGACTGACCGGTTTGTCATCAGTTCGGACAGGGCTGGCTGGCCGGTCTGCATGACTTATAGTATCAACTTGCACTAGTTCAACAAGGAAATCATGGTCTTGAAGCGGCGGATCATGAAGCATGGCGTCAGCGTCGGTTTCTTCCAGATCTGGAGTTGTCTCTGGTTCAACAGCTACATTATCATCAGCCGGTTTGTTGAACCGAGCTTTCTTGCCGGGTCTTGGCTTGGCGCTGCGAAAAGATAAATATAAGGATCAGTATAGCATGAAAAGATAACACATCAAGAATAAAGACATGTGCATAGCTCACCCAGGAACTGTTTTGAGGGGTGGAAGCTGTGTGGCCGAGGACTCGCCAGAGGATGAGTGAGAAGTACCCTGATAATTTGAATCAGACGGGTTAAGAGGCTGGCGAAAACAACCTGCTTTTGGGCATGAAGTATCAATGGGATAAGAGACCTCTGATCGGCGTTTCAGAACCAGATGGTTCGGTAAACCGGCGGAGGTAACTACCTGGCCGCTGTGCCCGGTTGTACGACGAGCTTCGTGCTGCTGCGTCTTCAAAAGAAAGTTTGGGTCCAAGTAAGCAAGAGGGTGAGAAAATTTTACTTTCTGGTTTGCTTGACGGATTTTTGATGTTGGCAGAGGATCTGAATCGGAGGAAAGAATTGTTACCTCTATGTCCTCAGCATGACTGCCTTCAGCGTCGTCCTGATAATAATCATTGTCAATGAGATGTACGAAAAATGAACCAAGAGAGTCAAGTTCTACCTCTGGTTCCGGATTACGCACATCGTCATCAGCTGGTAGATTGGAGGATGCAGTGGTCCTTCTCTTGGCAGGTTTCTTAACAACCTTGGTCTTTGGACGAACTGGCTTGACCGGTTTGTCTTGCGGCTTTGCTGGTTTGTCCTGTGATGGTTTCTTGTTCCAGAACGGATCATCACCCTGTCAGAAAATAATCACACTTTCAGAGAATATTTGGACAGAAGCAAATTCAGATACAAAGGATTATATGATTCTTACAGCTGGTGGTTTGTTGAAGGTGCAGAAAGGGAGTAGTTCGGTTTGGGCATAGACGGCCTCCGGTTCGTTCAGTATTTTCTTTACAGCCTCAATGACTGCTTCGTCTGTAAGCTGAATGTCAATGTGCCGCTGAGCATCCTTCAAACTCCCCGTGTACTCACACATCAAACCGGGGCGCCGGCTTAAGGGCAGAATGCTCCAGCTTATCCAGCAACGAGCAAGATCAACTCCTGTCAAACCGTTCGCCATGAAGGCTCTAAGCTTTGATAATTGGCGAGCATAGTTCGCCCGTTCTCTTGCTGTCTACCTCTGAGGAAAAGGATGTGTGTTGCTAAGGCGTTCAGGGCGGTAACCCGGCAAAGGATTCTCATCAGATGGAGATGTATCCATGCAGTAAAACCAAGTCTGGTTCCACTCTTTGGGATGACTGTGGAGTTTGGGATGAGGGAAGGTGACTTCCTTCCTTTTCTGAACCGCCATTTCGCCCAGTTCCGTATTGGGTCCATCTGAGAACTCTGTGCGATGGTTTAAGTGAAAGAAATCCCGAAACAGTTCGACTGAAGGTTCCTCTTGCAGATAAACCTCACAAAAGACTTGGAAGTGGCAGATGTTGGTTACAGAGTTAGGACCAATGTCTTGAGGGCGCAGTTGAAAACTAGCCAGTACATCCCGGAATTTTTTTGAACCGGGAGGGCTAAAACCTCGTCCGAGATGATCAGCAAAAACGACTACCTCTCCATCCTTGGGTGTAGGAGGATTTTCCGGGCCAGGGACCCTCAAGTGGATGCCATCTTTCTTGGCTAAAGCGCCCGTTTTAACAAGGTTGCTTAACTGTTCCTCGGTTACTCGAGAGGGAGCCCAGTTGCACTCATAGACTTGCTTAGCCATGACAAGGAAAATCTGAAACATGATTATTATCGGTTGAAGATTTACAGTGGATAACTATACAACGGTATGAGGATACAAGCGTATTGGTAAACCGGATTTGGTTATTCGTAAACCGGAGTCTGACAATGGAACGGTGTAATGCATTGGCTGTTCAACAGGGGACTTATGGTATCTACCGGGTCATCATTTTTTCTATGAAGTTAAACCGGCCAATCTGGTATTCAAAGTGTGTAAGAGAAGGAAGAAACAAGTTTCACATCTTGCTATGGTAATTTCAGATCTATCGTGCGTAGGAAAAACAAAATATACTCTGACCTAAATTCCAGCGTACTGAAAGTTCACCAAGTTGAGATGAGTTGGATATCAAATAGGTGCTGAAACTACTAAAGCGCGAGAACTATGTGGTTTAAACTACTATCGCGCGAGATCTATGTGGTTTTTGGATCTAATCCATGGATATAAATAAGGAAAAAGAAGGGCGGCGACGAACACTGATGAACGACAGAAACCCTAAGTACAGATCTATGGTAAGAGAAAGGGGAGACTTACGGAGGCTGTTGAGCAGAGGCGGCGCGCGGAGGAACTTTGGTACGTTCAGGTCGATGTAGCGACCAAAGTTGGTGCAGCAGTCGAAGGTTGACGGCGGTGGCCGAGGTCGAAGGGTTGAGCGTCGCGAGGATGACGATGAAGTAAAGAGGCACGAGGGGGAAAATGGAAAGACCCCCTGGCCCTATTTATAAGGGAGATAAATGATAGACGCGAAAATCGAAAAGCCAAGTTTTTGGATATGAGGCGATGCTGTCGCCTCGATTGTCGGAGGCTCGTTAATGACAGGTGACGTCACGACGGTTTACCAAGATCCTAGAAGATGATGTCATGGTGGTTTACAAGATTGTGTGAAGATGTCGAAGAAGAAATTTTCTTAAGTATTGAGGATTGACATGAACCAGTTCAAATCAATCTGGGGCCTAATGTTGGGGATATTACCACTGGGCGTAAACCGGCTAGGAGAGGCCGGGTTAACCTCATAAGTAGTTCATCTGTATCTGAAGCCCATGAAGACAGACGGTGACGCTTCATGAAGGCCCAGGGCCCAAAGCCGGTTTAAGGCCTGTAGACACAAACCAGCATTGATATGTAAACTTGTGTTGTAAGATAGAAGTAGCAGAGACCGAGCCGGACACGATTATGAGCCGGCCTCGGAGTCTGTAAACCGACGGGCGTCAACCCATGTATATAAGGGGACGACCCGGCGGCGGTTCAAGGAAAAAAACAAACAACAACTCGAGACTCAGGCAAAGCGTATTCGCTCCCTGGTCATCGAAACCCCATCAATTCCATCACAACTAGACGTAGGCTTTTACCTTCATCGTAAGAGGCCGAACTAGTATAAAACTCTCTTGCGTCCCTTGTCCGCTTTAACCCCTTTAAGCTAACCCGTAGCGATGGCTCCACGACTAAGTCCTTTCACTAGGACATCTGTCGTGACAAAACCACGACACACTCGATAGTCTTCGAGCCAAGTATCGGGCTTTGACTCGCCCGTAAACTTACTAACGCCAGTCGCCAGTCTGAAGTTATGGGGTATCTCAGCAGCTCTGATGGCCCTTCCGAAACATTCGGGGCCAGAAACGTGAACTCTGCCCCTGCTAGGTCTGTTCCGATCCAACCCTTCTCTGTATGCTCTGTTTCGGTCGACCAAACCTTGCACAAGGACGGACCTTGCATCCAAGCTAGGTTCTCGGGGGTCGACTGGAACTCTGCGGTCGTTCCCGTACGGATGCCTGTCGTCGTTGCGCCGGGGCGCGTATGACCCGTCCCTCGGAAGGGGCGAAGGCATTCGACGGTAGTTGTCGCGGGCGTACTCACGATCATATTCGCCATGAGCTCTTCCCAAGTATCGATCTTGGCGGTGATCACGGCCGCCATGCCGTAAAGGGGACCGAGGACTGTGAGCCGACTAAACGGTATCTACTCTCACCGATCTGCTGTGGATTCTGTTCCGTGACTGGGAAACAACGGAGTTCTGGTCTCCCGCTGCTCGGAGCAACGTTATGATCTGCTCCAGGCCTCTCCCAGCCTCCGAACGAGATGGCTGAATAGACTCTGCAATACGTGCAGCGGCTGCCAAATTCTGAATCGGTGTACGGAATACCTGAGTTTCCGGCGGAAACAACTGTCGGTGACGTCGACTGGATTCGGGAATCAGTCGACGAGCACGCTCATCGAGAGAATGTTGGAGATTCTCCAAACGAGTGCGCTCAGCCAAGGTGGCCAAGCGCACTGCCTCCAAGGCCCGGGCCTCGGCGGTTTCCCCTATGATGGGGGTCTGGAGAGCCTCCACGTTGCGGCGCTGCAGCTCCTCCCTCTGCTGCGAGCTGAGAGGTTGGGGCTGGTACTCTTCGTGGTCGAGTGACGGACTAGCGCTCCTGTCACCATCGCCGCTCCGACGGAAGCCAGGCGGGCCGCGATGGGCATCGACCATGAAGACCTCCGCCGCGGGATCACAACTCCCATTCTCAGAAAGGGTATCCGCGAAATCAGTCAGCAGGTCGACCGATCCGCGAGAATACATGTCGGGCTCAATAGCCGCGACTTGGGGGGTGAAGGCATGTCGAGCCACTGCGTGTCTCACCCACCGCTGGAGCCGCGAACGACCAGAACGCTTGCGGCGGCGTCCAGCGGAGTGAGTCGGCAACGCGATGACCGACTGGTACGGTGAAGACGGCTGCCTGAGGAGGACGCCGCAGGAGCTCGCGCGGAAGTGCGCCGAGCCGCGAACCGGGAGGGCCTCGACGTCGAGGGGAGCCTCCTGGAGCCAGGCGGAGTCGCCGGCGACGGAAGGGAGTGCGCCGAGTCAGAGCTCGCGGCCCATGACCAAATCGCCACCGGAAACCATGCTGATGAAGGTCGGAGAAAATGCAACCTCGCCGGAAGTCGCTAAGACGCTTTGCCCCACGGTGGGCGCCAACTGTCGTGGTACTAAGTCTGACAGTAAGTATAGGGGGTACGAATGAGGAGGCAAGGTCCTAGCTACGGCAAGGTTGTACGCAAGTGTTTACGAGTTCAGGCCCCTCTCGGAGGAGGTAAAAGCCCTACGTCTCGGTGCCCGGAGGCGGTCGACTGGAATGTATGAATGTGTGTGTGTTACAGGGGGTGCGAACCCTTGTGCCAGAGGAGGGGGTTGGTTATATAGAGTTCGCCAGGACCCCAGCCATTCCCCGTTACAGAGGGTTCAATGTACATAAAGATTGAGGCGTTACTGGTAACGCCAGCCATAAGTGCCTTTAATGACCTTAAAGACTACGGAGTGAATGCTCACCCGTTGCTATTCTGAGTGACTTCTGGTCTTCAGCAGGTCGAGTGATTTCTGGTATGGTCGAGTGGTTGACTGGTCGTGTGACTTCGGGAAGGAGGGGTACTCGAGTGGTTCATTGGTCGAGTGGATTGCACTCGACACCTTTATTGGGTACCCTCTGTCGTCTCTTGAGCTTCTTTGCTTCTAGGGTAGTGACCTTGGGTAGGGCGTACAGGTCAGGCCTATGATCCTACCCTAGGTCTGTATCCTCATCACGCGCCCCCTCCCCGGTACCTACAAATTGTCACGGCGATCAAGCAGTGCGTCGATCTCGCGACTTTCTCCATTGACGATCTTGTCGGACGGTACAAGGCTCATGATGAGTGGATGCGGTACAGTCTTGGGGACGGGAGGAACGACGAGCTTGTGATGCTCACAAAGGCACAGTGGATCACCTTAGAAAAGCGAGGTGGATCTAAGAGCGGCAGCAAGAAAAAGGGGAAGCAGGGTTTGGCGAGAAAGAACTTCGCCGACTTGGACGACGACTCAGACGATGAGGCTGCACCACCACCGAGGAGAAAGTTTGACATCACGAAAGTGAAGTGTTATAACTGCAGCCTCCTCGGTCACTTCAAGGCTGACTGCAAGGAAGCACCGAAGCAGAAGGCGCTGATGGCCCAGCAAGGAGATGATGATGACATGATGTTGATGTGTGAACTCGTGGACGAGGAGGATCCAGTTCTTCAAGTGTCGGCTAAAGAAATTGTCGCGCTCCGTGAAGAAAAAATTCACTCTCAAGATCATGGTTCGGAAACTCGTGTCAATGCTACGGACGCGGGGGATGATTCCGAAACTTATGTCGATGTTACAGACATAAGTGCTAACTTTGCTGGAGCAGATGCGGCGATAGCCGCGTGTGCTCGACCATGGAGAAGTAGTCTTCGTGCGTTGCGCCCAGAGAAAACGAAGGCGTACGTGCCGCCGGAAGTCGCCGGAAGTCCACGAAGAAACTGTTGAAATAAGCCACGGCGTGTATGGGCGGGCTTGTCGGGCGCGTCGGGTGCACGCGGGACGGGCGGGACACACTGGTGCCGTCGAGCTCGTCGGATTCGTCGGGCGTGTCGGTGACGCGCGGGACGGGCGGGACGCAGCAGCGTGGCGTGCGTGTGTAGTGTGTCTACTTGTAGCAGTTCCATGTGTGTAGCGTGGTTGTGTGCGCATGTGTGTGGCGTGATAGTCAGCGGCGTGAGTTAGTTAGCTAGATGGTCAGCAGGCTGTTAGCGGCGCCCGTTGGAGCTGGCCGCATCGTGCGTGTGGCGTGCGCGTCGTGCGCATGGCCGGGTGGGGCGCTTGCATGCAGAAAAACTAAGTAGCCGTTCGTGGGTAAGTGCGCACAGAAACGTAGGCGCTGCGTTGGCGTGAGACTACAAATTCACGGCCACAAGTGTGTGTTTGTAAGAGAGTGTGTGCTCTGGGAATAGTGGGCTGTGTTCGGCCGGGTGAAACTCCAGTGTATCCTATTCCTTCTTCTACCTCTAGTCTTGAATGAGAGAGAGAGAGAGCTGCAACAACAGAAACAACATACACAAATGCAATTGTTGTTGATGTTGGTGCAAAGGTGGACACCATACTGAAAACTGCTACATCGAATCATGTGGCTGGCTCGTAGTGTTGGATGCTATTGCAAGTAGCAACCCAGAAAGAAATCTGGGAGTCCCTCGCGTTGGGCCAATAATGAGCCAGATAGAGAGCAGTTGTATGCGGCTGAAGGAAACTACCAGCCTAAGAGATAGAGGTCGAGGCCCATGCAGCATGGTTGTGGCAAGGCCATACGGGACAACAGTTGACAGACCGTGGTTTGTGAATCAATACAGATCAAACAGGGACGATACGTTCCTGTGGCAATCAGCCAAGTCTTGCGTGCGTGCGTTGTTCTCCGGCCGTCCGGCCGCTGTGTACGTGCGTGTATTATTGACGTTGGTTACAGTATATTCACATAGATCGATCAGGAGCAGACTAGCTAGAGGAAGCTAGCTTTGCGCACGGTGCAGCTCGGCATAAAAGTAATTCGTCGAGTTCAGCCAGCAAGTTTCTTCGTCGTTGTTCGTCGTTGGTCATAGCCATCGCCGAAAGGTACTCGGCATCGGGTCTGGACCAATAATTGGTATCAGAGCACTGCGCCCCGAGGCCAGTCGAGCGCTCCAGAACGCATGCCGAGCAGTGAAGAGGAGTCAACTTTTGCTGCTCCAACTGAAGCTTCGCCAAAAGTAGTGAGCAAAGAGAACTATGAGCCGTCACTCCTGATTGTACAAGGAGCCATGCAAGTAACGTCGTCTCCGAAGGCACAGGAGATGAGGACAACGCCGTCTACACCTGTACAGATACAACAAGTGTTTCACCTATATCCGGAGAAAGCTCTTCGGACGATTGACCCGGTAAAAGTGAACGGTAATGGGCGAAGGTGTCTAGAAAACGCCGAGAAACTGACGGGATATGTGGGCGCAAATACAAAGGAGTATTGGCGTAAAGCTATGGAAGAAGAGTTGAGGTCGATCCACGATAACAATGCATGGGAGCTTGTGGATCTTTCCAACAATGAAAAAGCCATGGATCTCAAGTGGGAATTTGTGATCAAGAAAGATGCCGAAGGGTGTGTGAAGCACAAAGCAAGGCATGCGGCCAAAGATCATGTGCAAGAGGAAGGTATGGACTTTGAAGAAGTGTTCGTTCCCATTGCAAAGATGAACTCGGTGAGATTACTCGTCGCTCTCGCGGCTCGGGAATCATGAAAAGTACATCACATGGATGTAAAATCCGAGTTTTTGAACGGCGAGATAGGAGATGTGTATGTGAATCAACCACTGGGTTTCATCAAAGATGGAGAAGAACACAAGGTACTAAAGTTACAGAAAATCTTGTACGGGCTACGCCAAGGCTCTCGGGCATGGAGCATCAAACTTGACCGGACATTGATTTCTCTTGAATTTGAGAAAGCCCCACTAGAGCATGCAATATACAAGAGAGGTGAAGAAAGGGATCGTCTACTAGATGGCATCTACATCGACGACCTATTAATTACTAGAGCAGATGAAGAGATGATTGCAAAGTTCAAGCTACAAATGAAAGAGCTTTTCAAGATGGATGATCTAGGTCTTTTGAGCTACTACCCCGGGATAGAGGTATATCAAAAGACGGAGGGGATCACACTATGCCGGAAGGCATATGCAAGGAAGGTACTTGAAAGTCGTGGCATTAAATATTGCAATCCAATTGATGCTTCAATGAAACCTCGTCTTGAGCTGAGAAAAAGAGTAAAGCAACTGCGCCATCTCATGGTGTGTCGCTAGCGAGGCTACACAATGATCTCATAGATCGAGGTCCGGAACAAATTGTGCTCAATGTTGACAGTGAGACCTTTCTATCCGAGGATCCAGTGCGGCGGGAAAGGAGCAAGCACGTTGATACTATGTATCATTACACAAAGGATTGTGTGGAAGAAGGTAAGATGAAGGTCAACTACGATTGCACCGATGATCAGAAGACAGATATTTTAACCAAGGCTTTGGATCGAGAGAAGTTCTTGGAGATGCAAAGAAGGATCGGCATCGGAGCTGTGACATGACGACGTCGTGTTTAGGGGGTGATTGTTGGAAGTAAACCCAACGTCTTGTCCGACCACATGTGTGTGTACGTGTTCAACTAGTGCACCAATTAGTTTCCTTGTAGGATTAGTATTCTTGGCTGATTTGGTCTAGGAACTAAGACAGCCTAGCTGATATTTATACCTATGTAGATCCCCCGTAAACAACCGTGAGATTGAGAAGCAATAAAGTAATTACGGGAGCGACACGCTCCCGTGGCAATCAATATTGTTTCGCGTGTGTGCGTTGTTGTATTCCGGCCGGCGGCAAGAATCGATCAGCAATATCGAGCTAGCTAGCTTGGACGTGGCTAGAGTAAAAACAGGCTAGCTACCTACAGCGCATCTCGGCGTAAAGTATCTCGTCGGGTCAAGTCGACTTGGAGCAGGAACCAAGTTCATCCAGTGTTGCTTCGTTGTCGGTCGTCGCGTGTCGCCAGAAAGTACTCGTCGACGCCGTATGGGCCAACAAACAGGGCACTCCAAGGAAAAGCTACAGTCTAAATAATGGCCAAAACGCTTAATAGAGCACTCCCAAGGACAGCTACAGTCTAAATACGACAAAACAGCCTAAACAGTGGCCAACAAAGCACTCCGGGGCTGGAAAACGGCCTAAACAGAGTCCCAGCCATCGGTCCCATTCGGTCTGACCGAGTTTTTGCTCCTCTCGGTCCGGTCCTGGAAAATAGGCTCGCTGGCCACCTCGGTCGCGTCCACCCTGAGCAGTGACCATATGTGCCGATTGTCTTTCACGGGCAACCACCTCCTCCCGTGTCCACACTGAGTCTTTTTCCACTGCTCCTGCCTCGCCGCCTTCTCGTCTCCCGCTGGCCAGATTTAATTTGGCACCACGAACCAGCTCCCGCTTCCTCAACCTATTCTTCCTCCTTGTTAGTGTACATGATCGACTTGGTCCTTGTGCGCAGTAGAGTGTTTGTCTGGACCTAGCTTGTCAAACCCCATTTCCAGACTTGGCGCCATCCTGTAACCTTTTCAACAGCATAGCATCCTGTGCATGTACATAAGCACCCCTTGGTCGTCCCACCTCTCATGGGATCCTTGTTCCACACAAGAGACGACGATGTCGATGATGATGAAGATCATGCATGTTTCTGTAATGTTGATCAGTCCATCAATTCTTCCCTAGTATAAATAAACTAACTAGCTTGAAGAGACTGGAACTTACAGTTGCAGTTCAGTTTTGTAATGCTGCTTCAGACAGGACAAGCTTGTTAACTCGACCAACCTGGAAGCATTGCTTTGTTGTTGCTCAGATATGTGGATTACCATTAAGCGGCAGCACAATTTATTAAATTGTCCATTTCTGGAATGTGCTTTTGGCCGATTAAGGGCATACATAATATCTGAGTGGTGAATAAAACAACAGAAATTTGGCGTGTTTTAGTGGTGAGACCGAAAGGCTTCGCTTATACACTGAAAAGAAGCAGACAGCAGCACTCGGTTCTTATTGCTTTCGTTCGTATGAGTCATCCTCATGGATCCATTTTTAATATTCTCAACTTTTTGTGGTGCCTCTGGAAAGCTAGGAATGATTTTCTCTTTGACAGGAAAAAAGCTTCTCCTCACCAAGTTCAGATTGCTGCTGCTTCCTTACTTCCGGATTCCTATGATAGTCTCCCATGTTTCTCTATGAAGCAGTCTCAACCTCGGGATCAGCCTTCTAGGGATCATCTCCCTACACAGGGAGATACACTTAGATCAGATTTACTAATTGTTGGTCCTAAAGTATATTCTGATGCAGCTTTCAGGTCTAAGAAGATTCCTGGTTTAATGCAAGGAGAAGTTGCTACAGGTGTGGGAGTTTTCATCTCTGTGCCTTGTAATCAAGGGGATTACAATGTACAAATTCAAGCTTCGGCTCCCCCAACCTCTACTCCTTTGCAAGCTGAGGCGATTGCTCTTTCTTTTGCTGCTCAATTGGCCTCTCAGCTGAATATTTCTTCTCCCACTTTCTTAATGGACTGCCTTTCATTGGCTAAGTCTGCTGCTTTGGGGAACATCTCTGAGCCCACATCTCCCTGGAGTATCAGAAAAGCGCTCGCTATTTTTTTTCAAATGTACTTCTAATTTGCATCCTAAGGTGTTTCATATTTCTCGAGAAATTAATGGTATTGCTCACAATCTTGGCAGCAGGTACAACGGTCCGATAGCAATACTCAAATTTCTTGTTTTGCTTCTAATCATTCACATGCTTCCTGTCCAGTGGTTTCTCTTCTTTCCAATTTCCAGGTTCAAGGATTCAGGTTGCATGCGGTGCATTGTTACTAGCGGAGCACATGGTTCTGAGGACTTCTTTCGAGGAAGCACATTTACAATCAGACTGGTTTCTGTTGAGGACGTCCGGTTTTAAACAGCTATGCAGGACATCAAACAAGATTACTGTTCTTTCAGTGGTTCTATGGCGTCTTTAGATCTTCATGCAGTGCCCACTCTACTCCGCCTCCAGTCAGAATTTTCTTCAGATGTATCTCTTCTTTCAGTGATTCATCTGGTTGGTGCTTCAGCCAGCCTATCTGTAGTCTTTTTCTTCGGCTCACTTTCAATGGTTGTACCCACTCTTCTCTGTTTTCTTCATGCCATTGTATTCTCTGATGTACTGTTTCTTCAAGCTGAATGAAAATTGGCACCGGTCGGTGCCTTACTTTGTTCAAAAAAAAAAGCAGCACATAGATCACGAAAATAGTAAGAAAAACATAAGCCACCAGCTATTGCAAATTAGGCGGCCAAAATGGAAAACAGAAGGTTTATTACAAATAGCTACCAGCCAACTCTGTATCTATCAAGTTGCACTCCAGGATTCATCACCATTTTTTGAGCTCCACGACGACTTCGACTCCTGGTGTAAGTTCCACTGAACTTCGACTTGATTGGGTCTCCTTACCGTGTTCATTCCACTGAACTTTGAAGTTAGCATTCTGTACTTGATTGGAACTTTGAAGCTGGCATTCTGTACCTTGTTCACTCTTTTGACCTAGGATCATTTACTCGAATTCTGCAGAACAATTCACAGCCAACAGTGAATTCAGAAGTTGGCAGTTCCATCCAGACAACAGAAGTTACAGAAATGCTGCTCAGTTCTGCAGTTAGACGATTTTGGTTGTGTATGTGATGGCATGCGTCATCATGCAGGGGTGTCCTGTTGGGCTAATAAGCCGTGGCGATGAGCTGGGCGCGTTGGGTGCATGTATGGGCGCGCGCCGGACGTGTTCGACGCGTCGGGCCCGTGGCGGGTCGAGTGTGTGTGTGTGTGTGTGTGTGTGTGTGTGCGTGTGGAGCGCACTGGCGTGTCCGTGGGCTAGTACACCGTAGGTGTGAGTGCGTGTGTTGATCGTTGGCGAGCCATGCGGGGCGATCGGGCAGGTTCTGTTGGTGCTCACCGCGAGAAGCACGCGTAGCGGGCGCGGCCAGAGCATGCAGAACGTGGAAAAGGTCGTGGGTGAGTGGAGGTGTGGGTGCGTTCCCGGTGCGCTGGCTCGGGGTATAAAGCCACGTGGTGACGTTGTCACGAATTGACATGATCGAGTTCGTGCTCGAGGGAAGGAAAGAGGCGTTCGTGCGCCAGAAAACTCCTGTGTCCATTGCCTGCTTTGATCTTCTTCTTCCTCCTTCTTCTGCTGTTCGTGTCCAGAGAGTGAGCGAGGTGCAGAGCGAGTGAGAGGTAGAGCTAGGGTTTAGGGTTTTGTCCCAACATGTCCCTCCCTCCTGATGAACCGCAAGTCCTCTCCCGTGCCTCTCCACACTGCCAGTCTTTCTGCAGCTTCTGTGACCGCAGCCTCTGCATATCTACTCTACCAACATTTGGACCGGCCGCCCATTACACATCGTCGGGCCATGCCCCGTGCGCTGGCTCCTTGCACTTCCTTGTTAGTGTTTACCTGCACATGTTGAGTCATCTGCCCACCGATCCAAATGTGTAGCAAGTGGAACGCCATTTCCACACTCACCTGCTGAACTTCGGTCAGCATCTCTGAGCTAGTTAGTGTCGTCTCCTGTTGGAGTTGGACCTCTACTTCTGCCGAGTCAATTGCAAGAAACCACCACATTTGCGGCTAGGTTTGCAGGAAACCATCAACTCGTTAATCCATTGCAGAAAACACCGGAAAATCTGTTAAGTCATTGCAAAAAGCACTGAACGGGTGATTTGGCCCATTTAATCACTTTCTTACAAGTGGGGCCAGATTGTAAGAAATTGATTTAGCAAAAAAATAACACATACACCCCTAGATCTAAAAATCAAAAGCAATCAGACCCCCACATGCACACCACCGTGGACAATCCCTCCTGTCGAAGCAACGTGAACTCGTCCGGCACGGCGCCCTGGCGCCGTTGTTGTTGTTGTTGTTGCCTGGCTATGGCCGCGACGGGGTTCGAGGAGGTGGCCGGAGTGTGCGCATTTTTGAGGTTGGCCTACCGGTGCTGCAGCGATCGGCGGCGTCCAGGCCGGTGTTGATGGCGTTGATGATGGGGACAATGAAGTGCAGACGACGGCGGCGCAAGGCAGGATGGTGACAGCGGAGCTTCCTGTTTTGGTATGCGGCGGCGTGGCTCCTGCCATGGCCGGCAGCGGCTGGAATGGGGCGCAGAGGAGGGGGTCCGACGGTGAGGCTCCGGATCTAGGCGGGTCGGGCGTGAGGGAGATCAGGGAGGTGCTCCAGATCAGGCATGCTCGGATCCAACGGCGAGTTGTTGGGGAGGCAGCCATGGCGATTTCTAGCAAATCGGGGCGATCTCCATGGAGGTCCTGCGGCAACCGTCGGCGGTGTCAGAGAGGGCACAGGGAGAAGAGAAAGAGGATGGAGAAGGAGCAGGGCAGAGGGGCGGCAGGTGCACCGGGTTGGTTCGCCAGCGGCGTTCGCTGGTCGCCGGAAGCCCCAAGGACGAGGGGAGGCTCTAGATCGAGGAGCTCCTCTTGATCCAATCGAGCGAGGCTGCGGTCATCGAGGCAGGGAGGCGGGTGGGCTTCCGGCGGCGGTGGCGTGGTTAGTTGCGAGGGCAGGCAGTGGTTGCAAAGGGGTTGATTGCTTCTTATTTTTAGATTCAGAAATGTGTATGACATTTGTTTACCAAGTCAGCTCTTGACAGTTAGGCCTCACTTGTCAGAAAGTGATTAAATGGGCCAAATCGTTCGATCAGTGCTTTTTGCAACAAATTTACTGCTAATGCGGTGTTTTTTACAACGGATTAACGAGTTGGTGGTTTCCTGCAAACCTAGCCGCAAATGTTGTGGTTTCTTGCAATTGACTCACTTCTGCCCACCGATCATCATGACAAATTGATGGATGGAATTGGGCTATAGCAGCAGTTGAATTGCAGGCCAGCAAGCAAGAACCTGAGACAACGTTCAACTGTGTCGTAAATTACAATGCCAATTCAGATGAAATTGCTTGCTCTTGAGACATATGTAATTTCAGTTATTTGTAAAAAAGAAAAGACGTGCATGAAATTCCAATTAAGCCGAAGCAAACTAAAACTAATAATGACCACTTGTTTAGTTGTGCACAATTTCCGAGTTTGCATGGCAGAGAAAAACAAAACAAAACAAAACAAAAATGATGCCTACCATTACAAGGCCCAACTTCTCGATATTGTAAGCATTCAGCAAGATTTCCCCCTCTCCCACTCCTCTCCTCTCCCACGACCGCGCCGCCCCTGCGGGCGGCCGGCCGCGCCCAGCCCTCTCCCCCGCGCGCCTCTCCCCCCCCCTTCCTCTCTGCCGCCGTCGCCGGCGCCCGGTGCGGGCCTGGCCCGGG
>NC_057814.1:635448939-635452406 GCF_018294505.1 Triticum aestivum
GGCGGCGGTCCAGCGCGGGCTCCCGGCCCGAGCGGGGGCGGACTTCTAGACGGCGGCGTCGCCGTTGGCGGCGGGGTGACGCGGCGGCGCCCGCTCGGCCCAGATCTGGGCCCTTCGGGCCCTATCTGGGCCTGGGCGGGCCGGCGGCGGGGCGGGTCTGCTTCGTGGCTTCCTGGAGGCGGGGGAGAGACAATGAGCGACAGGGTGCTGGCGGCGCCATCGCCGGCTTGCTGCAGTGTGGCGGCGGGGCTTAGCGGGCCCGTTTCGGGCCTGGCCGGGCCAAGGGTGGCCTGGCATGCCCTGCTGCCGCGTTCGGACGGCTACCGCGACGGTGCCGGAGGTTCTGGCCTCCCGCACGACGGCGGTGGAGGTGGTTCCCTCCCGTTCGGCTTCGGTGCGGCTTCTCCCTCCGCGGGGCGCTTCTCCCGGTCCTCTTGGCCTCGTGTTGGTGTTCGCAGTGAGGCGGCATGGGTGACGGCGCAACCGCGATGGCGCATGGTGGTGGGCGGCGGTCTGGCTGGTCGGCTCCAGTCCGTGGGGCAGTGGGGATTGGAGTACGAGAGAAATCCTTACCGGTCTTCGGCCCCGATGCGGTGACACTTGCGGGTGCCACCATTCCTTCCTGAAGGGTGTCGGTGATATCCATCCCCCACCTCCCTCCGCGTGCCAGGGAAACCCTAGGACATGTCCGGGCAGCAGCGTCGTCGGCGTCGCTTTGCTTCTTGAAGGTGCTATTTTGTACGCGGTGGTCCGGAGCCTCGGGTTGTAGTGGTTTGTGTCTGGTGGGCGTAGCGGTGACGGGTCATCCGCGCTTTGTCGAGCTGCCGTTGTTGGCATTTGCTTCTTCTTTTTTTTTTTGGGCTTGTTGTGCTGTTCGCGCCAGCGATCCTGTATAGGTGTTGGTTGCTTTGGAATACAAAGTGGGGGAAACCCTTTCTCGGTAAGCATTCAGCAACAAGAAGAGAAGACATACGAATACGACCAGCAAGGAGACCAAACCACAAGAGCCGGGCAAAATGAAAAAGGAGTTTGTTTTCATTTTGGATTCGCTGTCAGCAAACTGGACTTTGTGTCCGGCTTCGCGTCACTGGCAGTAGCCGCGGCCGTCAAAAGAAGCAGCCGTGAGAGAGGGTGAAAGAGAGAGAGGCAGCCTTTTCTAGCCGGGAGCTTCAGTTTCTCCGAGCGGGATCCAGGCAGCGTCAGGGAGCTCTTCAGACCAGCCGTGGCGGTGGGCACCAGCGCACAGCCGCAACCAGTGGGAAGCTAGGGTGGCGCGCTCGACGCACAGAGCCCGCAGCAGCGCGCCCGCGGAGCCCATCGTGTCCAGCTGTGGCCGGGGCAGCACAGCGAGCGGAGGCCAGAGAGGTCATCGGTGACCGGGGAGCACGGAGCGAGCGGCCAGTGGAGGCCGGGATGCACGAGGCAAGCACCCGCGGCGGTTGGTGGTTCAGGGAGGCAAGGAAGAAAGGTTCGGAGTTGGATGCATTTTTTTAACCTAGGGCTCACTCCATATAATATTTGTGTGCCAATTGTAAGCTACACCTATTCTTTAGAACATAAGCATCTTTTTTGGAGGTCGGCCTTTAAAATATTGTACTTCATTAAAATATTATTTTATTTAAAATCACTTATTTCCCTAGATAATGCACTGCGCGTTCCCTGTTTAACATCATTTTCTATATTCTTTTGCTTAATACCGACACTGTTAAAAATCAAGTTTTGTCATTAGGTTGATGTAAAAGGAGGATCTAGAAAATCTCATTTTGTGGTTCCAGTAATTCGTTAGAACCAAATGGCACATGACTGTGTAAGTTTTCTTTTTCTTTTTTGAGGAAGGAAGCAAGCCCCGGCCTCTGCATCGAGCAATGCATACAACCATATTATTGATGCGATGCATACAACTATATTATTAATTATTCAATAAAGGTCTGACAAAAATATACATCTGGCCTCACTCTATTCACTCATACATACAAGAAGGGGCAGAGCTACAGGGTGGTCAGGTTGGGCCTTGGGATTTTGGATCAGCCTATATACCTATGGATCCCTAACTGGGCCAGAGAAAAAAATGGCCCAATAACGCTTATCTGTTGACCATGGACGAACGCAACCAGGCCCTCACATCGAGCAGAACCAGCCGCCCCGTCCTGATGCCTCGCACAACCGTGCCCTATGGTCCTGCCCTCTGCTTCGCCGTCCCCGCCTCCGTTCGTCGCTCCTCCCTCCCGTGGTCCTGCCTCACCCTCTCGCGGTCCCAGCGCTCAGATCCAGTCACGCCCGTCGCGTCCCGTCCCCTGCTGGTTGCTGCCATGCGCCCTTGCGGGTTGCGGCTCTGCCCCCAGCCGCTACAACACTAGTAGAAAAAGGGCGTTTAGTCCCGGTTCTGAAACCGGGACTAAAGGGTCGTTACTAAAGCCTCCCCCTTTAGTCCCGGTTCTTACACGAACCAGGACTAAAGGCCCTCCACGTGGCCGCTGCCTGGAGGTCCACCTTTAGTCCCGGTTGGTAACACCTCATCATTCCATCACTGCTCAATTTTATGATATTTTTTTGAAATTTTGTTTTGAATTTTTTTTATTTTCAAATTTCTAAATTATTTTAATCTCTAATCTCTGATCACCCCTCATCACTGCTCAATTTAATCTCTAATCTCTAATCACCCCTCATCATTCCAAATCATCTAACTTCCCGGACGGTCACCCATCCTCTCACTACTCCAGCCTGAGCACGCTTAACTTCCGGGTTCTATTCTCCCTCGTTTCCAAGTCTGCACTTGTTGTTTTCCTGACAATAGTAAGATGTCAATCCTATTAACCCTCAGGAATTTAGCTTGAGCATGAAGTCACACATTTCACTGTTTGAGTTTGAAACTATTGTTCTAAAAAACAATAATTATTTAGTAACACTAATATTTCTTGAATAAGTAGTTTAACCATAGTTTGACCAGATTTGACCAAAATTCAAAAAAAACTGAAATAATTATTTAGTAACACTAATATTTCTTGAATAATTAGTTTGACCATTGTTTGACCACAGTTTTACCACAGTTTGACCAGATTTGACCAAAATTCAAAAAACTGACATAATTATTTAGTAACACTAATATTCTTGAATAATTATTTAGTAACACTAATACTTCTTGAATAAGTAGTTTGACCATAGTTTGACCAGATTTAACAAAAATTAAAAAAAAAACAGAAATTTGAGCATAACTTTTTTCCTTTTAGAATTTGAGGATTCTAAAAATTTGCAAACAGGCCGTAGGCCGTCAAAATCGGATGCGGATTTTCGTGCTGAACATTTTGATATACTATACGTTTTTTTCTGACATCGTATGCAAAAGTTATAGCCGTTTTACATTTTTCCTACAATTTTTGCAAAACATGTCCAAATTTAAGTTTTTAAATTTTCCTAACTAGTACATGTAGTAACATAACTACATCTGGAAGGATTTTAATTTTTTAAGT
>NC_057814.1:635452729-635488828 GCF_018294505.1 Triticum aestivum
TTGTAAATGGGACCTTTAGTACCGGTTCGTGCCATGCACCGGTACTAATGCCTCAAACCCCATTAGTACCGGTTGGTGGCTCGAACCGGGACTAAAGGTCTAACCTTTAGTACCGGTTAGTGCCACGAACCGGTACTAATGGGCATCGCACCCTTTAGTCCCGGTTGGTGGCACCAACCGGGACTAAAGGTCCCATTTGAACCGGGACTAATGCCTGTATGGTGCCCTAGCCGCTCGAACCGGGACTAATGCTCACATTAGTCCCGGTTCGTAATGCAACTGGGATTAATAATGCTCTTTCCTGGTCGAACCAAAGCCATGTTTTCTAATAGTGCAAGTGAACGGCTGCCATGGCACCGCCCAGTCGGTATCCTAGCCTTTTCAGGCTTCCAACACAGTTGGTGGTCGCCTGATTTGATGTATCCAGCTCAGAGCTCGCCCACTTCCCTCATTCCCCAATTTCAATTTGGTGTTTCTTCTTGACTTTAGGGTTTCTACCAGTACATGAACTGATTAACGTTGCACAAATTTTTTTTTGTTGAGTTGTGTCATTGTGATAGGTAGAAAAGAAATTATTATTTCATAATATTAAAGAGTGAAGAGGACATGTGACATTGCTTCTCTTTTTCATAGACATGCTTTGAAGATAGGGAAGAAGAATCCGCCAGATGTGGCCGAAGAACTTCTCAAGGTATGTACTATGGTCCATGTAGTATGTAGACTTTGTCCAAAATAGAGATTTAATTGAGAATTTTAGTGTGTTTGTAATACCATATTGATCTATTTCTGTGTGATATTGGTAATTAGTTAGAACGATCACATGTGATATTGCTTATAAAAAAATATTGGGCGGACCACCCTGTTCTCAAATGCTAGCTCCGCCACTGCATACAAGCACATGAGGATGGGAAACAAGGATGAATTAATCCATCTAGGCAATGTTGAGGTACAACCAAGAAAATGAAATGTGTGGAGGTCTAGAGGGGGCACCCAACTATCCCAGCTGACATCGAATGTCTCATACCCAGAATGATAAATCTTAAGAATATGCAATTTCCTCAGATTGGCCAGGGACACCAACAAAGTATTACACACACTCTCATCATGTCCTTGCCACCAAAGATAGAGCACCCTCAGCTCCACTAGATTCCCTAGCTCTTTCTCAATCTCATCACATTCACCCACCCACACACCATTTAGCTCTTCTAAGGACACCACCTTCCCTATCCCAACCGGCAATCTGGTAAAAGAATAGACATATAGGCACATCAATTGTCCTAGCTGAATAACACTTAATGGCACCTCGATAGATCCACTCGTTCTTAAGTCGAGTATTTGCAAAATATTGTAGCTTTCCTATATCGATGGGAGCACGTCAAGATTTGTATCTTTCAGCCCTAGGTACGTCATGTGTAATAAATTCTCAACATACCTACGATCAATCCCGTGGGTACTTATACTTTCCCTTAGATAGCAACCTTCTAGATCCATTTTTGTCCCATATGTCATCAATCACGATTAGGTACCTGCGTAATTTTTTGAGCATAGTTCACATATCAATAAAGACATAGCCATGTTTATACTTTTTTTGTATGGACAACGAGGTATATCTCTTAGCAAAGATGGAATTTATATCAATGAAGTCATACCTCTTATCCTGAAGAAATGCTCTCAGTTCATCGATGAGTCGTTGGTTATCACTAACAGATTCGTTGATGTTTGCAAACTTAATTTTGTCCAGTCTGTACAACATCTTCTTGAAAATCTTTGCGATGTCTGGATTCTGAGACACGGAAACAAACACTCCACAGTCGAACTGCACTCTACTGTTGTCATACAGCGCCCTGGCAAGGGTTGTCTTGCCCAATCCTCCAAATCCAACAATTGACAATGTCTTGAGTCGTTGCTTGGACATCTCATCCCCATCAATGAGCTCCTCAACGAGCTCATCCCGTTTGTCTTCGATGCCTACAAGCTCTGTAACATCTCTATACACGGCCTTAAGACCAGGGTCAATGATATTTCCCATAACATCGGCGAGTGTCTTAAGCTTGTACCTTTGACGGGGCTCACCCAACTCCTTGGCAAGGTTCTGAGCCTTTTGTATGGCGTCAGAGATCTAATGGAGAGCCTTTCCTTTGCTGAACAATTTCTTGGTTCTCTTGAAGAACTTCTTGACTCTGTTCTTCATGTTGTTGGGGCAAAGGTAACCATGGCTGCCGTGGTACATGCGGACCATGTAAGAGTCCACGGCATCCTCGTAGGAGAGCTCCCTGACCATACCCTCCCAGATCTGGACCTGCGGGTCCAGGTCATCCGGCGGCACGTCGCCCACTTTGTGGAGGAAGACGTACATCATCTCCAGCTCCGTACGGAGGGACTTGACGTGTTTCTTCACCCGGTCGCACAGGGTAAATTCAGCCACGAGCAGCTCGCCGAGCTTGCGGAGGAGAGGGCTCATCGCCCCAGCTGCAACCTCCATTGCTCCGCTCGATTGGATGAGCCACATTGCCCAGCATAAGGCCGGCGCTCCCACAATAATATTTGCAGAAAATTGTTTATCAATACCACGCAACCAGTTGCCGAACATATTCTATGCACTACGTGGTGGGTATAAATTCGAAGCTACTTGAACCATGGCCCAAACTACCCCAGCGAACTTGCACTCAAAAAATAAGTGTTTGATAGACTCGTCATGTTGGCAAAAGACACATGTGTGGGAACCGTGCCAGTTTCGTCGTGCTAGATTATCTCTTGTTAGGATGACTCCTTTGTTTAGAAATCAGAGGAAAATCTTCACTCTTAGAGGAATTTTTAGCTTCCACAATTTCCTGTTATCAATCGGAACATCACAATGAACCATTGCATCATACATGGATTTGACCGAAAATTTGCCATTCTGATGCAAGTTCCATCGAAAAGTGTTCGGCTCATTTGACAGTTGAATGTCCTCCAGGAGAGTGAGTAATTCATTCCATGCTGCCAGACAAGTGCCTAAAAGATCCTTACGAAAAGAAATATCAGGGTTTTCTTGTCCTAAGACTTGTTTGACCGTGACAAATTTATGTCTAACGATCGGATACAAGCTCGGATATTGAACAACTAGTGAGTTGGGCCCTGGCCAGGTATCTTCCCAGAAACGAACCTGAGAACCATCCCTAACCGAGAAGGTCCCAAATTGGAAGAAGAATTCCTTGGCCTTCATGACACCACTCCAAAAATGTGAATCCCCAAGTTTCCAATGAATTTGAGAAATGGCATTGGATCCCACATACTTGTTGTGGATGATTTCCTGCCATACTCCATTCTCAGTGAGTAGTTTATAAACCCACTTGCTGAGAAGAGCGATGTTTTTAATCTCAAGGTCTTGGATTCCCAGGCCCCCTTGACTTTTAGCTCTGCATAATACGCTCCACCTAGCCAGTCGATATTTCTTGGTTTCATCATCACACTACCAAAAAAATCTGGATCTAAAGTAATCTTGACGTTGTAGAACCCCTTTTGGCAGGTGGAAGAATGACAACATATATATAACCATGTTGCTTAGGACAGAATTGATAAAGATCAGTCGCCCCCCATAAGACAAGAATTTGGATTTCCAACTGGCTAATCGTTTCTCAAGTCTCTCTTCCACATGCCTCCACTCAGCGATAGTTAAACGCCAATAGTGTATGGGAATACCCAGATACCGAATCGGAAACTGCCCAAGCTGGCATCCAAAAATCTCGGCATAGTCGGGTGCTGATTCTGCAACATCGCCAAAGAAAAAAAGTTCGCTCTTATGAAAATTAATTTTGAGACCAGAAAGTTCCTCAAAAGCACATAAGAGCAGCTTAAGATTTCTTGCCTTATGTAAATCATGATCCATGAGTAGTATCGTGTCATCCACGTATTGTAGAATGGATAGACCATCTGCTACCAAGTTTGGAATGACCCCACTAATTTGACCATCCAACTTAGCCCGCTCAACAAGAGTAGCTAGCATGTCAGCCACAATGTTAAGCAGAATAGGAGATGCGGAGTCGCCTTGATGAAGCCCCTTCTTTGTCTGAAAATAGTTGCCAACATCATCATTAACTTTTATGGCCACACTACCTCCAGAGACAAAGCTCTCTACCCAGCGACACCATTTTTGTGAAAACCCCTTCATGCGCAAGGTTTGCAACAGGAAGGGCCACTTAACTTTGTCGTAGGCTTTCTCAAAATCGATTTAAGAATGACACCGTTCAACTTTTTCCGGTGCAGTTCATGTACAGTTTCGTGCGGGACGACCACTCCATCTAATATGTTGCATCCTTGCATAAATGTTTTTTGAGTGGGTTTTACGACATGGTCAGCTACACCGTTCAACTGATTAGTCGCTACCTTCGTAAAAAATTTAAAACTTACATTCAGAAGGCAAATCGGTCGATATGGTTGAATACGACTAGCCTCCTTAATCTTAGGCAATAGGATAATTTCCCCAAAGTTTAAACGAGAAATATCAAGGTCCTCGGAATGCAGTTGGTTAAACAACTCAATCAAGTCTGCCTTAATCACGTCCCAAAAGCATTGATAGAACTCTGCGGGAAAGCCATCCGGTCCCGGCGCCTTGTTGTGTTCCGTCTGAAACACCGCAGTTCGAATTTCCTCCTCAGAAAACGGAGAGGTTAGGAATTCATTTTCCGCTTCTATAACTTAAGTAATGTCATGAGTAACGGATTCATCCAGCTGGAAATTAGTTTTAGCTGAAGGCCCAAAAAGGTCTTTGTAAAACTTAGTGATAAAATTTCTAAGTGGTACGTCCCCCTCTATTCGGCCTTCTTCCTGGTCGAGGGCGAATATACGCTTCTTTGTATGCCTGCCGAGGTCGTAGTAACGTGAAGTGAGGCGAGGGTGAGGAGAGGTGTGTCGGTAGGTGCAGGGGTCGTGTGTTTGGGGTGAATTATGAGGGGGTGAGGTAGTAGAGTTTTAGTCTGTGTGCGTGGACCCGTGAGCTGCTTATAATTACATGATCTGGTTTAACTATGGGCAAGGGAGACTTAGACCATAATCCATGATTATTTGTTTCGTTGCCTCCATAAAAAATAGCCAAACAAACAAAATGATCAATGGCATTCCTCTTTAACTTAGACCATAATCCATGATTATTTGTTTTGTTTAACTATGGACTTCATTTTTCATATAGAATTAATCTCCCACGAGTGCTACATTTTACCTAATGAACTTATACACGGCATTCCTCTTTAACAAAAAAAATGCATTTGTGAGCTAGAAAATCAACGGATAATATGTACGTCAGAAGACCAAAGCTAAGAGTTGCATGTTGCACTGATCGTACATCAAGCTATTACCTATAGCATCGCGTCAGGATCAATCAAAAAAATATTGACGAAAAATGATCAATCAATTTAACCACAATCAGATTACCTAATAATTGAGATGGCCAACAAGGGGACACACATCACATGGACCGAGCTGTGCATCCCTGAAACTCATCCAAGGGAGGTAGGGCCTCGACATCATCAGTGGCCTTAGTACAACCGTGTCAGCGAGCAACACATGGTGCCGGGCAGCCTGCTCGCGGAGGTGTCGAGTGCTGGTTGCAGTGGCTGCCTCTCGTTATGTCTGCTACAACTCAATAAACAAGGGCGATGATTTCTTTCCAACTTTCAAGCTAAATACCGATCACGTGATCACATTTGTTGAGATTTACACTATGTTCAGGGGCGGGCCCAGGTCAATTCATGGGTATTCACTATTCAGTTGAATACCCTTTATTTTTGACAAAATATTATGTATATGTATACCATATATTATGTAGATGTATGGATAAGAACGAATTTGGCCCAAACTAGCAGACAATCGAAGCATCCAGCGAGTCAGCGACTAGCTAGCCCACCTGCTGCACTCTCCCTCCCTACTCCCACATGGCCCATGGGCTAATCTCTCCTCTTCCAGTCCATTTCAGAAATTTGAAGAGGCAGCAGCCCATAGCGTGGCATGACATGTCTCTATCGGCTATCGCACGAAGTTAGGGCTCATGATTCACGAACCGCTCTCCCAAATCCAATCTAACCTAGCAGGGGTGGGAGCGGCTGCCGCAGGCAATCGGCGGCGCCCTGCGTCCATCCCTCGCCTCCTCTATGCTGCATGGTGGCGTCCGCACCGCAAGCCGCAGCAGGCAACACACGCCTTCTCTCGTTCTTTGGCTGCAGCAAAATCCAGCGCCCAACTCTATGTAAGTTAACTTGGCTTCGTGTGTTAGTATATTGAAATTTAAGAATTATTTCTAGCGAATTCAAACCTGAAAATTATTTAGAGTTATTGAGTAGTATAATAATACATTAATCTGGTTTGCAATTGGTGAATGATTTTGAATTTGCAATGTGAGAATATTTATGAAATTGTGAGAATGTGAAAGTGAGTATTACCAATAAAAATAGTACTTCTATTTGTGAACAATTTCAATATGAGAAATTTTATGAATCTACAAAAGATTTCCTCACTTCTGCATCATATCCTGTACATTTAAGTACAATATGGTGATACATTCATTTGTACATGCCAAAAATCAAGGATTTAGGATGTACAAATAACATAATGTTTAAAATTTTGAATACACACTTTCGAAATCCTGGGCCCGCCCCTGACTATGTTTATAATTACATTGACTAGCGGCTGCCGGTCGTCCCGTATCTGATCCGGAGATGGTGGACTATATCCTGGCCGGACTGGACCGCGACTACGACTCCGTGGTGGCGGCGATCGGCGCTGTCGAAAACACCATCACCGCCGACGATTTTTTTGCTCAGACCTCTGCCTTTGATCAAAGGATGGAGATGCTAGGCGACTCATCTTTAGGCGGGTTCCATTCATCTGCTAATGCAGTCTACAGAGGCCGTGGCCAGTCCCGCGGCAGATCTCGTGGGCGTGGAGGAAGAGGCCGTGGCCGTGGTGATCGTGGTGACCGCGGTGACCGACAGTCTTCTTCTTCCAATGAAGGCGGCGGCTCGATGGCACCCGTTACACGCCGTCGGATATGGGCGATGACCTCTGTCGTCATGCTCGCCATGGTCGCCATGCTCTTCATCACACCGTCGGTAACTGCCTTGCATGCTTTTCTTGTTCGCCGCTTACGCAAGATGATGATCGTGTTGCTCACAACCCACGCAATGCAACTAAGACTGATAGTGGTGATAATGATGATACGGTTGACAAAATGAAATTCGATAGAGCGGCCATGTCCAAGAAAATTAAGTCAGTGATAGAGGAAATACACTCCCTATGTGAGCATGTGTCCGAGTTGCTCAAAATAACTCCACACCATAGCACCACAGCGCCACTCAACCCAAGACAGCGTGTCACAGGATCAACGATTGCACAAGATACTTTATATGGGAGGAGAGACATTTTTGATAAAACCATAGGCAGAATCCTCATCATCACTGCCACAGATCAAGTTGAAACCCTTTCTGTTCTCCCTGTAGTTGGTCCAGGGGGTATCGGGAAGACAACTTTCACCCAGCACCTCTACAATGATAAAAGGGTAGCAGAGCACTTTGTGGTTAGGGTCTGGGTATGTGTATCAACTGACTTTGATGTGCTTAAGCTCAGCCAAGAAATCCTTGGCTGCATTCCAGGATGCAACAACTCAAACAAAACAAGCAATTTAGCATCCATTGCAAAGATGCTCAAATCCAAAAGATTTTTTGTTGTCGTTGATGATATATGGGAATGCACTGGTGAGGGATGGAAAACCCTATTAGCTCCATTCATGAAAGGGGAAGCCAAGGGCAGCATGCTTCTTGTCACAACTCGATTTCCATCAATTGCTGAAATTGTGAAAACAACCAGCCCAATAGCACTGCAAGGTTTGGAGTCTGATGAATTCTTCACATTCTTTAAGACACTGATATTTGGGGGAAATAAACATGAGTATGACAAAGAGTACTTAGATGATCTTGCAATTGATATTGCAAAAAAAACTGAAGGGTTCACCCCTAGCAGCCAAAACAGTTGGTCGGTTATTGAGTAAGGAATTTTCTCGGGAACATTGGATGGGAGTTCTTGAAAACAATGAGTTGCAAAAACAGAAAAGTAATGATGACATTATGCCATCATTAAGGATTAGCTATGATTACCTTCCTTTTCATCTAAAAAAATGTTTCTCGTATTTTGCCTTGTTCCCTGAAGATTTCAAGTTCAAGAATTTAGATATTACATTTTTTTGGATGGCACTAGGAATCATAGAAAAAGATGAGTTTTAATGATGGTTTTCTCATGAAGGGAATTGATGATTCCGAGCAGCCATACTATCTAATGCATGATTTGTTACATGAACTGTCTCAAAGTGTTTCATCACAAGAGTGCCTCAACATATGTAGTTCAAATTTTAGGGTCGATGACATCCCACAAACTATTCGACACTTATCCATCACAATGAAAGATAGATTTGAAGGGAATTTTAGGGGAGAAATGATTAAATTGAGGAGCAAGATAGACATTGGCAATTTGCGGGATTTGTTGATTTTTAGAAAAAATGAAGAAACAATGGGTGAAGTAATGCAAGATATTTTTAAGCAAATGGTGAGTCTTCGTGTCCTACTAGTGAGGTGCCCAGAATCTTTGCTGGTCAACTTTTCAAAACTTATCCACCTCCGATACGTAAAAATTACTAGACAATATGCATATGATGATTCAAAAATAACTTTGCGTAGCACACTATCCAGATGTTATCACTTGAAATTCTTAGACCTTGGAGGCCATGATAGTTATAAATTACCAAAAGATATTTGCCGCCTTGTCAATTTATGCCATTTGTGTGTTAAAAAAGAACTCCATTCCAATGTTCCTTGGGTTGAAAGATGAAGTGCTTACGGGAGCTGAAACAATTCTGTGTGCAAAAAGAGAGTGCTGGATTTGAACTAAGTGAGTTGGGGGAACTAACAGAGCTTGGAGGAGAACTCAATATACATAATCTCGAGAAGGTGGCAACCAAGGAAGATGCCACAACAGCCAAACTTCTATATAAAAGAGATTTGAAAGAGCTGAGTTTAGTTTGGGGTACATATCACAAACATAGCACAGAATCTGATGTTCTTGACGGTCTTCAGCCACATGATAAGCTTGGAGCACTGAGAATTATAAATCATGGTGGTACAACTGGCCCTAGTTGGTTGTCTGGTGACATTAGCATCAAAATGTTGGGGTCTATCCACCTGGAGGGTGTGTCTTGGGGCACCTTTCCACCTTTTGGGCAGCTATTGCATCTCACATCACTCACATTGATCAACATCTCTGTACTTCATGAGATCAAACCTGGTATTTTTGGTGTTACAGACAAAAGCTTTGAGCATTTGAAGCGGGTAGTTCTTGGTAATTTGCCTGAATTTATCGAGTGGATTGGGGGTGCTAATGTCCATTCTTTTTCAAGGTTGGAAGACATCAGTTGCAGAGATTGTCCCAATCTATGTGCAGTGCCCTTTCTGGAGTGCTCTGTCTCTTATGCCAATCTAACACATTTTTGTATTGTTGGTTGCCCGAAGTTGTCGCTGCCCCCAATGCCACACACATCCACACTGAAATTACTGAAAGTGGGACTTAGTTCCACCGATCTGTATTATGATGAAAGGGGCATGGTTATCAATGGGTACAGTGGTGGGCTGGCCTTTCATAACCTGCATAAAGTTAAGAGACTGACATTAAGAGATGTGCCACACATTCCATGGACAGAGCTCAGTAATCAGAAATCCCTAACAAGACTATGTGCCATTAGATGCGGCATCACGTGGCACGGACTCCAAAACTTCACATGGCTCCGATATGTTATAGTAGAAGACTGTGGCAACTTCTTTCGGTGGCCCATCGAAGCAGCTCGCGCCAACAAGTCTTTCGCTGCTTCCCTCAAGAAACTTGATATTGAAGGAGAGTCAAGCCTAAAGTCAATGGCTCTGCTCTCAACGCTCACTTGTCTCACTGATCTTAGACTAGTGAACTCTAAGAATCTAACAGTGGATGGGTTCAATCCTCTCACCAGATTAAACCTCCATAGGTTGGTTGTCTTTAATACAGAAGATTGTCTTAGCCGCTCCATATCAGCAGATTTGTTCTCGGAATTGGTGGTAGCAAGGACCAACCTATCATTGCCTGTAGGCTCCTTCCAATCGCGAGAACTTACAGTGGGTTGCATCTCAGCGGTGCTTGTTGCTCCCATCTGCACCCTCCTCGCTGCTACCCTCGAGTATTTAGAATTCAGGCATGATCAGCGGCCAGAAAGCTTCACCGGGGAGGAAGACAGAGCTCTTCAGCTCCTCACCTCCCTCAGTTATGTCGGATTTATGTATTGCCCGAATCTGCCGACCCTTCCTCAAGGTCTACACAGCCTTCCTCATCTTCACAACCTACATATCATTGGTTGTCCTCAGATCCGATCTATGCCCCAGGGGCCCTTCCCCACTACACCGCAGTTTCTATTCGGTTCCGAGCTAAGTTCCGAGCTATGAGAGCAAGTACCAAAAGGAAGATAACCAGGTCTTCTAGCGGATGTTGCGTATAGCACAAGGTAACACGCCTCCTTTTCTTAAGAGGAAAGGAAACCAATCCAATGATTATCTTCTGTTTTATATTTCTACAGAAACACTGACGCCCACACGTGTGGGCGTTTGCATCTCGCCCACACGCGTGGATCCCCGTCGTTTGTGGGTGCACGAATCTTGTCATGTTTGTAGTGCCACGTAGGACAGGGCTGGTGTGTGGCCATTCATCCGGTCGCCCACACGTCCGTTTTAACACAGGGAGGGGCCGGTGTGTGGGCGTTTAGCAGTCCGCCCACATGTCTGTTTTCACTCACACACAAGGGCTGGTGTATGGGCATTTGCCATCTCGCCCACACGCCCGTCTCCTCTCCCACACCCAAAGCTGCCAGTTCCATATGTTTTGCAGTGTATATGGCAACTACCCTAGTGTGCTTGTAAGCAGATGACAACTCTCTCTTTTTTTACCCGAACATGTCAGTTGCCATGTGTTTTGCAGGGTACACGCCAACTGCACTTGTAAGCAGATGGCAACTCTCTCTTTATCCGAAACATGTTATTTTGCCATGTCTCTTTGTAGCGCTACACGGCAACTGCCTAGTGTTAGTAGGTGGCAACCCCTAGAGTTTTCAAATCATGGCAACTATAGTAAACCAGACTATACATGGCAACAGCTGCAGTTGTCCAAAATGGCATCTGACACTTAACCTGAGATGGCAACTGCAGTTGAGCAACCATGCCGGCAACTGTAGTTGTCCGACATGGCAACTGTAGTTCAGCGGCATGGCAACTGTAGTTAAACGGACATTGAAGAGGGTCCGGACCATGGCAACTGCGGGGACGCGTGGTGACTGTCACGCGGGGCGTGTGGGACCGTGAGGTAGGTGGCTGAGAGAGGTCGTGTGGGCGTTATCCTTTTTGCCCACACGTAGATGTGTGAGAGGGACCGCGTGAGAAAAAAAAAGAGGTGTGTGGGCGCTAGTTGTTTTGCCCACACGTAGGTGTGTGGGCTGTTCCTCTTAGACACCACACAAAACGTGTGGGCAGACCCCTTAACACCCACACGTGTGGCAGTTATCGTCGTCCTATTTCTAACTAATAGTAAGTTTTTTTTAATAAAGGCCATTTTTATTAACTGAAGATGGATGGTAAATTTTGAAGGAAGGCCAAGACTACACTATCACTACTAGTTGTTTTTTAATATATTTTTTAATTTATTGTGGGAAGCTGGATTCTTCTAGGCTGAGAATTTATATATTAATTTTCTGACCTTAGATTCATTACTCTGATTCTGCTGAACTATATTTATGGCCGTCACAGGATTTGGTATTCAGGACTGTTAGCGCGAACTACGGACTAGAGGTGGACTACTGCTGGATAAAAATGCAGTGCACACTAGTGCATATACTAGTGAAACACACACACTAGTAGTGAAGCTGGTACACTCACGAGCAGAGGAGGACATACACTTGAGCTGAAGTGGCTTAGCGCCTTGCTTTGATTTGGTTGCTCCATCCAGCAATAACAATAACAGTAACAGAAGTATCATCACGAAGTAGTTGTGCAGTTTTAGCAGGATCATCTCAAAGGTTTGTCCATCACTCTTTGCATTCTTCTTTTCTTGTTCATAGTTTCGCATCTCATTGGTGCTTGTTGTTCCCATCTGCAGCTAACTCACCGCTAGCTACCATCAACAATTGGAATTTTGGAATGATGATTCTTTTCTCAAAGAGATTGGATCTTCTATTCTTCAACTTTATGCTACTACTGCTGACTTGTGAAATCTGGCAGGCTTGCCGGTAGAATTTCTTGTTTTAAAATCGCGATGTGCATGCACATAAAACGTTGAAGCCTGGATGAAAGTGATGTGGCATGTGCATGTTGTCGGTCTATTTGAAATGGAGTACTGCAGTTTGCATGCAGAAGCTTCTTGCATTGCATGGTAACATTTGAATGCCTATTTGTTTCTGGCATAGATGTGCGTTTTCGTTTTACTAACAGTACGATGATTATTTGTTCAACAACTGCCTACAACACCTGTAGCAGATCGCATATGTGCTGATGTTTCACTGGGCAGGACTGATATTTCAGAGTTTCAGTTCCGAACTTAGCAAAAAAAACTATTGACCATGTCAAAGTAATGACCCTTAGCATTTGTATTCATTGAGTTCCCTTAGCGTGTTCATTTTCCTGACTTTTGAATTCATTCCTTGGTTTATGCAGAACCATAACAACCAAAGGCGATTTTTCCGGTTAGCATTCTGGACTTGACTGTTCCGTCGAAACATTAACGTTTGCAGAAGCCTCTTATGTCAGTGTGGTATGACGATTCAGGTGTTGGACTTGTTTCGTGCATCGTGCGGTATCATCATCCTTCAGATGTTCCCGTCCTTATCTATTGACAAGCCCAGTCGCTGAGGCTGAAGTTGTGACCGAGCGAGTCCATGGAGATGGTCTCTCCTGATTCAGTTGTTGTATACATTTCAAGTAGGTAGCAGCTACTAGCTAGTAAGAAGCATCAACTGTGCCTATTCCTTTGAAGGTTTTAACAGTGAGACACCATGCAGGATTTTTTTCTGGAACTATATTAATGCAATTGAAATGTTTTGGTCTAATTTGGATTATGATGAATGTTTCAGGTCTGAGATCAAAGTAGCCCTGTGCATTAATTTGCCCAATTATCTGGAACACCCATTGGCTGGCTTTCTAATAATTCAGCAGCTGTTTCAGATGTGAACAATTTGGGTGGAAGAGCAATTTATCCTCTGGTAAGCTCATTTGTCTGGTCTGTTTTAGACGACAAGAGTGCTGTATATGGTGTAGGCAACGCACCTTGTTTGCTCCATTCATACTGGTTTAAAACAAGATTGTCTGCTTAGCCTTTTTTTTTTCTTGTGAATATATCTCAATGCTAATGAAAACATGTTTCGTGCAACAATGGAGCAGGTTGATTAGTACAGTACTACATATACTACATCGTGTGCAGACTTTGGAGTTGGCTTGATGGTCATGTTTCACTTCCATCCGTCAGAGTTTCATTGCCAGTTCAGTAGGTTCGATTCTTGACCGACTCAAAATAATAATAAACTGAGCACTCATATTCGTGAGCTCTGAGTCTTAAGTTCATTACTCGGCTTCTGCCGAACAATCGAGTTTCAGCCGACAGTGAATTTACAAGTTGGCATTCAGAAGTTAATTACCTGCAGGCTGCAGCTGCAGAGAGCCCCCGTCTTGATGCCTGGCCAGAGCTGCCGTTTTTCATCAACCATTTGTAGGGTACATTACATCAAGTTGTGGTGATTCAGTGCGTGTTTAGAGAAGTCACAGTACATGTTATCACTGTGACATGATGATTTTTTGGTACTGATTTGATTCGGGAGTACCACCTAAGCCTCTTAATAATTTTCAGGTAGCCTGGTGCTTGGGATCTCTCATTGGCAAGACAGAGCAGGTAGATATGCCTTTCACCCGTGCACATGGTGTGGCGAGGTTACTTGTCAGCGTGGTCAACAGGCATTGGCTGGCTTCTTAGTGATTCAACAATTTGAGTGGAAGAGCGATTTATCCTCTGTGAAGTTAATCTATCTATCTGAGCAGTTTTGGGTGAGGACAGTGCTTGCTGCCGTATAAAAGGTGTAGGCAACGCACCTTCTTTGCTCCAAACATGTTGGTTGAAAGCAAGAGTGTTTGTTTTGCCTTTTTTTTTATGAAAATATGAATGCTAAAATAACACGTATATTGTTCAATCAGTGCAAAGAACCATCAACCGCTAACTACATCTGGTGCAGATGTTTGGAGACTGCATATACATGGTGATGCCTCACTGGTATCCGTGAGAGTTTCAGGTCGAGTTCAGCAGGTCGACGCCAGATGGCCAACTCAAAGTAATGAATTCGAATTGAGCATTTATATTATTCGAGTTCCCTTTACCTTGTTATATAATTGCCTGACCATAGTTCCATTACTCTGATTGCAGAAGAGTTTGCAGCCAGCAGTGAATCCAGAAGATGGTGATAGGGAGCCTCGGTCTTGACATCTCGACGGAGCGCAGCGCAGTTCTGCTTCGACCCTATCAATCATCAAAGGTACTAATTACCGCATGTGGTCCGTGTTGCATGGTGGATGATTCGGATTTTCAGTACTGATTTCTTGCATTCCATGTACAGTATGTGGTGGAATGCGTCAATGTGCAGGGTCTGTCAGGCTGCCTCCCTCTTGGCGAACCAGAAGTCCTGAACCCTGATGAGAAGGAAGTTACTTGTATTATGAATTTATGATTAAGTCTTTCTTCAGCCTCCAAGAGCGCATCCTCCACTCCTTTCTCCCCTGCATCTGATCTGATGATCTGCCCACATTTGGCGCTCCCTGCCCACTCTATGTTCCTTCCACCTCCTCTCTCTCTCTCTTCCCCTTCACCATCCTTGTTACTGTAGTCTACATGCTGACTCAGTCCGTGTGCAGACTTGTCTGCTAGCTGCACCTAGTTTGTCAAACGCCATGTCGTCCACACTCATCTGCTGAATTTCGGCCAACATCACCAAGCTAGTTAGTGTCCTCTCCTGTTGGATCTCTCTCCTTCTTGGTGCTCCGCCCACCGATAACCACGCCAAATCGATAGGCAGTATCAGCACCATCTGGTGGACTGCGAGAATTTAACAGTGGATGGTTTTAATCCTCTCGTCACATTTTTATTAAACCATCCACTGTTAAATCGATAACCACATTTTTGTGGCTTTGACACTGACCCGCAGCGAGCCGGAGACGCAGAGATGCTGCAACCAGCCCCTGAGTGCTACCATGGGCATCACTGGAAGCTAGATCCAACAAATTGTTTTGCTACCACCAACTCTTTTTTACTGGAAATAGCTCCAAATTTTTGCTTCCACCATGTTCTGTTTTTTGCTGGATCCAGTTTCTTTTTTTTCTTCCACCATGACGGCGACCGGCAGCGACGACGGCGACCGGTGGGGAGGGCAGCGACAGGCGAGGGCACGGGCGGTGCTTCGAGGCCGGGCGCATCGCTCATCCATGGCCGCGGGATGAAAGTTTTTTGTAAAAGAAAAGACGCCTGATGGAAGATGAGGAGAGAATTGTGCGGCTACACGTTGTTCGATCGGACGCTGCTGGTTGGGCCGGTGCGCCGGCGCCTAATAGTGGCCTTTAAGGATTGCCTGGATCTTCCATCCCTTCCTCGAGGGTTACACAGCCTTCCTTCTCTTGGGCAACTATATGTAGAAGGTTGTCCTCAAATCCGATCGCTGCCCAAGGCCCAAGGGGTCCTTCCCCACTTCACTGCATTGCCTAACCATAATGGGTCGCAGTCCCGAGCTACAAGAGCAAGTTGAGAAATTAAAAGGAACAAACACAGACTTTCAGGTGCGGGATTGAGTATCACAAGGTAACACCATGCAACCATGATTGATAGGGTCTGTGTGTAGATACAGTACTGGAAAATCAGAATCCATGATTGATTGATAGAGTTACCATATATAGAAAAGAGTATGTGGTGGCAGCATCACCGCGCAGCTGTGTCTGTGTGTCAACGTTCCGAGTTTCAGTTCCACTTGTACCAGGTTCAGACCTGTTGATCAACGACTGAAAGTAAGGACTGAACCAACTACATCCATGATGATGAATTCCATGACCTTGTTCGTCATTTTCCGAGTCGTAGATTCATTACTCGGATTCTGCATAACAGGTTAAAGCCATAAGTGATTTCAGAAATAGGTATTCAGAAGCTAAGGTTGGTTGTTACGTTCAAACAGTAGAAGTAATCTGCATGATCTACCATTTCAAAGAGCCTCTGTTCACTGGTGGGTGCATTGGCTTCCCCAGTGACTGCATATATGGTGTTTCACAATACTCCCGATACATCCCCTTTCATCCATTTTGATGACAAGTATTTTCGGACGGAGGGAGTTTATCTTCTGGTAAGTACATCTATGTAAGCTGTTTTACATGATATGGTGTGGGCAGCAGACTTCCTTTAATTTTCTCCGTTTTGTTGGCTTAAAGCAAGAAAGTTTACTTAGCTTTTTTTCAGAATATATCTCAATGCTAATTAAAACATGTTTTATGCGATATTGGAACAGGTTGAGTCTTTGTTCTTTCAGTCCAATTTCCCGGTATCACCAACAATCGCCAGCTACATCTTGTGCAGATTTGTTATATGGTGATATTTCACTGTCAACCTCCAAAGTTTCAGTTCCAGTTTAGCAGGTTGGCTTGTTGACCAACCACTCAAAGTAATGACTGAGCAATTATTTCCATAAATAATGAATTCAATTACCTTGTTCATCGATCATCACTCTCTGCTGTGTCTCTGGCTCTCTACAGAACAGTTCACGGGCAACAATGAATTTCGAGAGCTTCGCATTCAGAAGTTGAGTTGGCTGTGATCCCTTTCCCCTGGTGTCTCGGCGGAGAGCTGCATATGGTTTCACATAATCGACGAGTTTGAAAGTAAATCTAGTGGTGAGTGGTGACACGCGTTTCAAAGAAGTTATTGGTACATTACACATTGACATGATGGATGGATGACTCATGTTTTCGGTGCTCAACTGCTGATTCGTTTCGTTCAGTGCAGCCGTGCAGGTGTGGATCGCCCTCTTGTCGACGAACCTGAACCCTGACGAGAGCTATGGTTCAAGATTTGAAGCAGGGCGCTGGGCGAGAGGAGAAAGCCCAGTCATCTCCACCACCGTCGTCTGTTTGCTGCCTCCTCCACTCCTGCCCCGTCTCCATGCCGCTTTCTCCTCTCTCGGCACAACTGCTCAGGCCTGATTTGGTGCTGACGCACTGACCACTCCCGCATCTGCTCAAGCCAGATTTGGCCCCGATGCCACGACTTCCCAGCCACTCCCTCTTCCTCCTCATCTTCCTGGTTCTTGCCTTGTTAGTTAGTGTACGTGATCGCTGGGCTCAGCTAGCAATTAGCAAACTTTTTAACGTGCATATACTTCAGAGTTGAGATGCCTATTTACACTCCCTCCTGCACCGCTCACCACGCCGGTTCGATCGACCGTACAACGTGGCCAGAACTTGCCACACATACAAGATGATGGTGCTGATGATGATGACGACGACGACGTTGGAAGACCATGCAGGTTTGTTGCATGTTGAGTAACACATCGATTCTTCGTACTGGCGTATATCCTTGAAAAGAAAACTACTTGCAAGGCTGGAACATACTAGTGCAGTTCCGTTCCCAAAGCAAGAACTTGAGAAAAAACTGTGTGTTTGTGAGTAGTGAGTGTACATGCATGGCCGAGAAAAAAAAACAATATTTGGTGTATGGGATGGATGCACTCTTTACAATTGAGTTTCAAGAATAAATTGAGAAGGCCAATGCCACACTTCTCCGGAAATATAATTGGGCATCACACTGTCCACTCTTACGGTCTTACCTTGTACTTGCATGATACTCCTGGCTAAGAGCGTGTGCAATGGGAAGATATATAACCATGTGGCACACATGGTAAGCTATCCAAACTTGATGGGAAAAAAACAATGATAGGTTAACGTCTCCGAAAAAAAACACAGTGAAAATGGACTAGGCCATGTACTAAGTCACGGGCTGAGCATACGTGTCGTTTCCCCTTCTGTTACTGGGATCAAGCACCGTAAGATCGAACTCATCACAAAGCACCTCTTCTCACTGCAAGATAAATAGATCAATTTAGCCAAACAAAACCCAAATATTCGAGAAGAAATACGATGCTATAATCAATCATGCATATAAGAGATCAAAGAAGACTCAAATAACTTTCATGGATAAAAACATAGATCTGATCACAAACTCAAAATTCATCGGATCCCAACAAACACACTGCAAAAAGACTTACATCATATTGATCTCCAAGAGACCATTGTATTGAGAATCAAGAGAGAGAGAGGGGAAGCCATCTAACTACTAACCACGGACCCATAGGTCTACAAAGAACTCCTGACGCATCATCAGAGAGGCACCAATGGACATGATCAACCCCTCCGTGATGGTGTCTAGATTGGATCTGGTGTTTCTGGAACTTGCGGCGGCTGGGATTGATTTTCGTCGACTCCCCTAGGGTTTCTGGAATATTGGGGTATTTATAGAGCAAAGAGGCGGTGCGGGAGACCACCGAGGTGGGCACAACCCACATGGGCGCGCCTGGGCCTCCAGGCGCGCTCTGGTGGGTTGTCCTCCCCTTGGAGCTTCCCTCAGGTACTTTCTTGGCCCACTGGAAAAGATCAAATGTTCGGCTGACCAGTTCTTAGCATTGTTCAATCTTCCTCGGTGAAAATTTGATGCTAACTGTAAACACAGACTTCACTATTGGAAAGTATCTGAAGCACAACTTCATCTGAAGATGGACCCCAACCTTGTTGGTGATGAATGCGTAGAAGTAATTCCAAGGAATCTCGCTTATGAGAACAAAGTGTTGTTCTATATCCTCTTCAAGTCTCTCACACCAACAAACATGCCCAAAACCATCAATGGCATCGTGGGAAATGCTCTTCTAGCCACAGCTCAGGGCATTCGTTTTGACTTTCCAGATCTTTTCATTTGCAACCTGGCCTCCATAGCCGATAGCCCTCAAGCCTTGAAACCATATGCACCTTGGGTCGTGTTTGCCATTGAACAGCTCATTGATGAAAAGTTCTTCCCATATGTTCCGAAAGTTTACATGTCACCAGTTCGCGACACACTCAGGATTGTGAAGGACATAGGCAAAGGAAAGATGCCAATGCATGCCACTACTTCTGTTTCTATGCCTGCTTCTGCTTGAGCTCCGAAGGCCAAGAAGGCAATTTTGAGCCAAACGCGCCCGCGGAAGCGCGCGCGTGCTACGACAATCAAATAGGCTGCATCGTACGGACAACTGCCACCATCAACGACGAGAAACTAAAGAAGATAGATAATATGAGGCCCTCCCTCCTAAAGAAGCTGCACCAGATATTCTTGTTCCCGGGACGGAATGAAAAGGATTATAAAGATCCAGATAAGGACCCGGCAATGAAGAAGATAAACAAACACGCCATGACCAAGTTTAGCGACGCGTTGGCCGCCTGGGAAGCAAGGGTGAAACATCGGATCGTCAACAAAAAGGAACCCTATTTAGCGACGCGTTGGCCTACTCCGAGATTGTAAAGGATAATCCGACAATCACGGAAGAGCACTTTAAAATATTCAAGGCGGCTTGCGAGGCCGAAGCTGCCAAAAAAAAGTCGAAGTACATGAAGGGGCTTCAACAGAGGAACATGGGGTGCCACCACCTCGGCAGCCATGGTTACGGCGGGAAGAGGTCCATATGGGCCAAGGAGGACGCGAAACGCGAGTCTAGGCATCCCAGACCCCTTGGCGGAGTTCACCGTCCCGCAGGAGCGTGACGTCCTCAGGGCCCGGCACCGTTGGGACCCAGTGAAGAAGGTTTTCGAGACGGACGCTGTCACGACGGAGTTCATGAGACTACTGGTAATTTTAGATTCTGATCAATTTGACTGCATGTTAGTCATATTTGTAAACGATCCTTGTGCCTTTTGCAGAGAGAGCAGCACAGGATTGTGGACGAAAGCTACTCGCCGTCTGAGGCGTTGGCGAGGCCCAAGTGGGACACTCCATTCAACCGGGCATTGAACATATTGAAAGGGCTCCTGGTGGAGACTCGACCGTCGTATGGACGCGTGCACAGTGTCGAAGACGGCGCCACGTGGAAGAAATACTACCGTGAGACCACGGAGGAGAGAAAGGAAAGACGGAGGTTAACTGAAGAAAACATCAACAAGAAGGTTGAGATTGCGGTTGAGAAGAAATCATCTGAGACAGTCGCAACAGCGGTAGCTGCCACAAAATAGGTGGTTGCAGATATGTCTACTGTCTTGGTTCCGGCCGTTTTCAATTGGAGCAGGCAAAATCCAGAAAAAAATGCAGCGGACTTTCCCCTTGCTGACTTCTTCGGGAGCAGCTCGACTAGCGTTGCACCAGCACCTGCAGCTGCACCTGCTCCTGCACCTGCTCCGGCACCGGCTCCCGCACCGAACATGCTCGGCGGTGCTTCCTCTTTGGCTGAGCTCGACGCCCTCACGGTATCTGTCACACTGGCCCTCTTCAATAAATGTATAATCTCCCGTCCGTTGCCTTTCGGATTTCTCACGTCATAGACATGTCTTTGCAGGCCGACGTAACCCCGTGCACCATATTGTGCACCATCGGCGACCAGAAGGTGGACGTGGGGAAGGCGACGATAATGGAGCCGAAGGAACCATTGTTCCACAGCCGGCCGATCTCCCCGGACGTCTTCAAGGTTTCCGTGGCCAGTGTTAAACCGGGCGACGAGAATTTGGCTCCTCTGCTACTAGGGGGGATGACGACGAGACCCCGCGGTGGCTTGGTGATTGCAATGGGTGGATCCTATTGTGGCCAAAGAGTATGCTTCATCTGGAGGCGGCCGGGAGCACACCCACGAGCACGCAGCTAGGTATGAACATCAACACCCCACCTACCCAATTAGCGTCGGCTGTCGTGCTGGGTGATAGCGGACGGGGTGAGGAAGAGGCTCCATTAGTCGCTGGTGACGTCGCCATAGATGAGGATGAGGATGACGATGACATTCAACAGTATTTTCAATACTGGCGCCTACTTAGGGTTTGAGCGTCATGAGTCGGTGCCTGAATTTCCGCCTCCGGAGTCTGAACGTATTATGGACGACCTTCCGGTAGCAAAGAAGCCTAGGAAGAGACCGAGGGAAGGCAACAAAGCTGCTTCTATGATCCAGCCGCCTTAGCAGCCTTGGGTTCAAGACCGTATAGATATCCCCGGTGCCGCAAAATGGCATATCCCCGGTGAACCAATCCTACCTAAAGCAGCTCTAGGGGCCAGATTCGGCGATCTAAGGAGACTTCATGACGATGTGCTGCGGATAGAGAAAGGCCTCATCGCCTTGAAAAATCCAGGATACCCACTCTACGTGGTTAACGTGCCGCGGCAATTGTCGTACGTCGACACATTCCCCGCGGAGAAGTTCTTCCTTCGATTCGATTACATCTTCGACATGTTTCACTTGAGGAAGCTGGATTTTATGTTTGTCCGCCTTTATGCCTTGCACATGAACTACCTCATCGGGGTTGAGCAGATACCTCATATCTGTGTCACTGACCCGTACTTCATGCACGAGGGATTCTTGGGAGTCTGCGCAGAACACCGTCAATACTCGAGGGAATACATCGCAAAGTTCATGCTCGCCAATAAGGACAAGGAGGTCATTCTCGTGCCTTATCATCCCCTATAAGTCATCCGCGCGTATATCCTTCCTTTGATTTCAATCATTCATTTGCACGATGGATGCTAATTAATTTGAGGTGTACTTATTTTGCGCAGCGGCGGGCGCGCCGTCCTCATCATCCTCTACCCCCGATACTCCCACGCTCTTTACTTGGACTCGTCGAAGAACATTAACAAAAAGGATTACACCCACATCAAGTCTGTTCTAGACAGTGCTATGTTTTACTACGGCACATGGGGTGGAGAGGTCAAGGACAAGAAGAAAAGGGACGGCAGGCCAGCCTTCGGCCATAAGAATGACTTCTGCTGCATCCAACAACTGAGTGATTCTCTTAATGATGGATTTTATGTCCTACACCACATGCTGGAGTACAAACGGGATCACCAGAACCTTTGCATGTCACCTAGATCCGGTGATGCCCATATTCTGCAATGGGCAAAGAACTTAGGAGATATCGAGGATCATCGACTTCAAGCTGAGTTCTATCACATCCAGCGCGAACTTGCCCAAATCATCATGAAGGAGGTCGTCGAAAAAACAGGGATGTTCTACGAAGAAGGACAAATGTCGCGGGAAGACGTCCAAACACGCGTAGCCGCTCAGCGTCTCGACCTGAAGCCTTTCACTAAGCTCGGGGACTATCTCCCTGACTTGGATGGATGGCACGACATGTTGGAGTGATTGTCGATATATGACAATGTGTCCGTTTAGTCCATACTTTCTCTATGACAAAACTTTGAGTTATGCACGACGAAACTTTATTTGTGGTGTAACTAAACCGTCCTCCTCGACTAGCGAAGATCACTCTAGTTAGGGCATTTTGGGTACGATGAACTTTGTTATTTATGCTTATGATATGTTGCTTCTATTTTTGCCAAGTCTGTCTCTTTCTGTTGCTCGACTATATATGTTGCATATCATCTACTCATGTGACGATGCAGGTGCATAGATTATCGATGGCGAAGAAGTGCTACGCCAGGAGTATACGACGAGTGGCCGGAGTGTCAGGCCCAGGTGTACCGGTTTCCGGTTTCCGAGCGACAACCAGTAGTTAGTTTAGGTTCACCCTAATGCGAGAGAGGGATACAAACTCATGTACTGCATAGTTCCGCTCTCACTCATAGTGATAGCTCTTCTCGCGTATATCATTGTTTAGATGGATGATGATGTAGTTGCAAGTAATCGAGACTTGTATCGCTATTTTCGAGAGGATGACGAGAGACCACTTTGTGTTGGATGATGATTGTGATGATTATGATGATGACATGATTTGATGAGACTATTTGTATGTATATGCTATGATTACATTTGTATGTGTATGATATCCTAAAGATTATTGTATAAAGCCTATTCAAATACAAAACAAATATGCAGAAAAAAACAGAAACTAATAAAACTACCAGTAACGCTCCCTTACCAGTAGCGCTTCCTGTTAAAAAGCACTGCAGATATTAGCAGCAGCACGCTGCACTAAAGCTCGCTACTGCTAGCCATGTATAGCAGTAGCGTGGGATGACACACCCTACTTCTACATGTTAGCTGTAGCGCCTTATCAGTAGCGCGGAAACCCGCGCTACTGATAGGCAAAATACCCGCGCTACTACTAGGGTTTTCCCTAGTAGTGCCCCCACCCTCGTGAAACCACTTTTCCACCGTCGCAACCTTCTGTACCCGTGAGATCCCATCTTGGGGCCTTTTCCGGCGATCTGCCGGAGGGGGAATCGATCACGGAGGGCTTCTACATCAACACCATTGCCTCTCCGATGAAGCGTGAGTAGTTTACCATAGACCTTCAGGTCCATAGTTATTAGCTAGATGGCTTCTTCTCTCTCTTTGATTCTCAATACAAAGTTCTCCTCGATGTTCTTGGAGATCTATTCGATGTAATACTCTTTTGCGGTGTGTTTGCCGAGATCCGATGAATTGTGGATTTATGGACCAGATTATCTATGAATATTATTTGGTTCTTCTTTGAATTCTTATATGCACGATTTTATATCTTTGCAAGTCTCTTCGAATTATCGATTTAGTTTGGCCTACTAGATTGATCTTTCTTGCAATGGGAGAAGTGCTTAGCTTTGGGTTCAATCTTGCGGTGTCCTTTCCCAGTGACAGTAGGGGCAGCAAGGCACGTATTGTGTTGTTGCCATCGAGGATAAAAAGATGGGGTTTGTATCATATTGCTTGAGTTTATCCCTCTACATCATGTCATCTTGCTTAATGCATTACTCCGTTCTTATGAACTTAATACTCTAGATGCATGCTGGATAGCGGTCGATGTATGGAGTAATAGTAGTAGATGCAGAATTGTTTCGGTCTACTTGACGCGGACGTGATGCCTATGTTCATGATCATTGCCTTAGATGTCTTCATAATTATGCGCTTTTCTATCAATTGCTCGGCAGTAATTTGTTCACCCACCGTAATACATGCTATATTGAGAGAAGCCACTAGTGAAACCTATGGCCCCGGGTCTCTTTCCTATTATATTACATCTCTTTCCATTATCGCATCTTGTTTATTATTTTGCAATCTTTACTAATCTATACAACAAAAATACCAAAAATATTGACTTTACTATCTTTATTAGATCTCACTTTTGTGAGTGACCGTGAAGGGATTGACAACCCCTTTATCGCGTTGGTTGCAAGGTTCTGGATTGTTTGTGCAGGTACTAGGTGACTTGTGCGTTGTCTCCTATTGGATTGATACCTTGGTTCGCAAAACTGAGGGAAATACATACGCTACTTTGCTACATCACCCTTTCCTCTTCAAGAGGTAGCAAGAAGGATTTCTGGCGCCGTTGCCGGGGAGATCTACGCCAAGTCAAGACATACCAAGTACCTATCATAAACTCTTCTCCCTCGCATTACATTATTTGCCATTCGCCTCTCGTTTTTCTCTCCCCCACTTCTAAAACGATTTTTGAAAACCTTTGCGTTTTCTTCGCCCCTCTTCCGTTCTTCTCTTTTTGCTTGCTTCTTGTGTGCTTGTGTGTTGGATTGATTGCTTGTCATGATGGTTCAAGATAATACTAAATTGTGGTACTTTTCCAATACCAACAACAATGATTTTATTAGCACTCCGATTGCTCCTACTACCGATGCTGAATCTTGTGAAATTAATACCGCTTTGTTGTATCTTGTTATGAAAGATCAATTTTCTGGCCTTCCTAGTGAAGGTGCCGCAACCCATCTAAACAACTTCGTTGATTTGTGTGATATGCAAAAGAAGAAAGATGTGGATAATGATATTGTTAAATTGAAGCTATTTCCATTTTCGCTTAGAGGTCGTGCTAAAACTTGGTTCTCTTCTTTGCCTAAAAATAGTATTGATTCATGGAATAAGTGCAAAGATGCTTTTATCTCTATGTATTTTCCTCCCGCTAAGATCATCTCCCTTAGGAACGATATTATAAATTTTAAGCAACTTGATCATGAGCATGTTGCACAAGCTTGGGAGAGGATGAAATTAATGATACGTAATTGCCCTACACATTGTTTGAATTTGTGGATGATTATACAAAAAAATTATGCCGGATTGAATTTTGCTTCTAGAAATCTTTTTGATTCGGCCACGAGAGGCACTTTTATGGAAATCACTTTAGTAGAAGCTACTAAACTCCTAGATAATATTATGGTTAACTATTCTCAATGGCACACTGAAAGATCCACTAGTAAAAAAGTTCGTGCGATTGAAGAAATTAATGTTTTGAGTGGAAAGATGGATGAACTTATGAAATTGTTTGCTAATAAAAGTGTTTCTTCTGATCCTAATGATATGCCTTTGTCTACTTTGTTTGAGAATAATAATGAATCTACGGACGTGAATTTTGTTGGTAGGAATAATTTTGGTAACAACGCATATAGAGGCAATTTTAATTCTAGGCCGTTTCCTAGTAATTCCTCTAATAATTATGGTAATTCCTACAACAACTCTTATGGAAATTTTAATAAGATGCCCTCTGATTTTGAGAATAGTGTTCAAGAATTTATGAGTTCGCAAAAGAATTTCAATGCTTTGATTGAAGAAAAATTGCTTAAGATTGATGAGTTGACTAGGAACGTGGATATAATTTCTCTTGATGTTGATTCTTTGAAACTTAGATCTATTCCACCTAAGCATGATATCAATGATTCTCTCAAAGCCATGAGAATTTTCATTGATGAGTGCAAAGAAAGAACCGCTAGGATGCGTGCTAAAAAAGTTTGGTTTGTGAAAGCGTGTTCTTCTAGTTTTCATGTTAATAATGATGAAGATATAAAAGTGATTGATGTGACTCCTATTAAATCTTTGTTTTCCAATATTAATCTTGATAAATATGGGACTGGAGATGAGTCAACTTTAGCTAAAAGGCTTCCCAATGATTCGGAGTTTTTAGATCTAGATGCAAAAATTGATAAAAGTGGGATTGAAGAGGTCAAAACTTTAAATAGCAATGAACCCACTATTTTGGATTTCAAGGAATTTAATTATGATAATTGCTCTTTGATAGATTGTATTTCCTCGTTGCAATCCATGTTAAATTCTCCTCATGCTTATAATCAAAATAAAGCTTTTACTAAACATATCGTTGATGCTTTGATGCAATCTTATGAGGAAAAGCTTGAACTAGAAGTTTCTACCCCTAGAAAACTTTATAATGAGTGGGAACCTACTATTAGAATTAAGATTAAAGATTATGAATGCCATGCTTTGTGTGATTTGGGTGCTAGTGTTTCCACGATTCCAAAAACTTTGTGTGATTGTTCTTTAAATTTGCATCTTGCGGATTCCACCATTAAGAAACCTATAGGAAGGATAAATGATGTTCTTATTGTTGCAAATAGGAATTATGTGCCCGTAGATTTCATTGTTCTTGATATAGATTGCAATCCTACATGTCCTATTATTCTGGGTAGACCTTTCCTTAGAACGATTGGTGCAATTATTGATATGAAAGAAGGAAATATTAGATTCCAGTTTCCGTTAAGGAAGAGCATGGAACACTTTCATAGGAAGAAAATTAAATTGCCTTATGAATCTATTATGAGAGGCACTTATGGATTGCATACCAAAGATCGCAATACCTAGATCTATTCTTGTTTTTATGCCTAGCTAGGGGCGTTAAACGATAGCGCTTGTTGGGAGGCAACCCCATTTTATTTTTGTTCTTTGCTTTTTTCTCCTGTTTAGTAATAAATAATTCATCTATCTTCTGCTTAGATGTGTTTTTATGTTTTAATTAGTGTTTGTGCCAAGTAGAACCTTTGGGAAGACTTGGGTGAAGTCTTTGAGATCTTGCTGTAAAAAACAGAAACTTTTGCGCTCACGAGAATAGCTGTAATGTTTTACTGGAGAGTGCTATTAGGTTGATTATTTTTGCAGATGATTAATAGACAAATTCCTCACATCTACCAATTTATTTCAGAATTTTTAGAGTTACATAAGTATTCGAAAGTTACAGATTCCTACAGACTGTTCTGTTTTTGACAGATTCTGTTCGTGTGTTGTTTGCTTATTTTGATGAATCTATGAGTAGTATCGACGGGTATGAACCATAGATAAGTTGGAATACAGTAGGTTTAACACAAATATAAATAAAGAATGAGTTCATTACAGTACCTTAAAGTGGTGGTTTATTTTCTTATACTAACTGAGCTCATGGGATTTTTTGTTGAAGTTTTGTGTTTTGAAGTTTTCAAGTTTTGGGGTAAAGATTTCATAGATTTTGGAATAAGGAGTGGAAAGAGCCTAAGTTTGGGGATGCCCAAGGCACCCCAAGGTAAAATTAAAGGACAACCAAAAGCCGAAGCTTGGGGATGCCCCGGAAGGCATCCCCTCTTTCGTCTTCATCTATCGGTAACTTTACTTGAGGCTATATTTTTATTCACCACATGATATGTGTTTTGCTTGGAGCGTCTTGTATGATTTGAGTCTTTGCTTTTTAGTTTACCACAATCATCCTTGCTGTACACACCTTTTGGGAGAGACACGCATGAATCGGAATTTATTAGAATACTCTATGTATTTCACTTATATCTTTTGAGCTAGATAATTTTGCTCTAGTGCTTCACTTATATCTTTTTGGAGCACGGTGGTCATTTTATTTTATAGAAACTATTGATCTCTCATGCTTCACTTATATTATTTTGAGAGTCTTTTAGAACAGCATGGTAGTTTGCTTTGGCTATAAAAGTAGTCCTAATATGATGGGCATCCAAGATGTTTATAATAAAAACTTTCATATAAAGTGCGTTGAATACTATGAGAAGTTTGATTCTTGATGATTGTTTTGAGATATGAGGATGGTGATATTAGAGTCATGCTAGTAGAGTAATTTTGAATTTGAGAAATACTTGTGTTGAGGTTTGCAAGTCGCGTAGCATGCACGTATGGTAACCGTTGTGTAACAAATTTGAAGCATGAGGTGTTTCTTTGATTGTCTTCCTTATGTGTGGAGGTCGGGATCGCACGATGGTTAACTCCTACGAACCCTTCCCCTAGGAGCATGCATGTAGTGCTTGGTTTTGATGACTTGTAGATTTTTGCAATAAGTATGTGATTTCTTTATGACTAATGTTGAGTCCATGGATTATACGCACTCTCGCCCTTCCACCATTGCTAGCCTCTCTAGTATCGTGAAAATTTCGCCGGTACCATGAACCCACCATTTACATTCCTCAAAACAGCCACCATACCTACCTATTATGGTATTTCCATAGCCATTCCGATATATTGCCATGCAACTTTCCACCCTTCCGTTTATTATGACACGCTCCACCATTGTCATATTGCTTTGCATGATCATGTAGTTGACATCGTATTTGTGGCAAAGCCACCATTCATAATTTTTCATACATGTCACTCTTGATTCATTGCACACCCCGGTACACCACCGGAGGCGTTCATATAGAGTCATATTTTGTTCTAAGTATCGAGTTGTAATCCTTGAGGTGTAAATAAATAGAAGTGTGATGATCAACATTATTAGAGCATTGTCCCGTGTGAGGAAATAAAAAAAGAGGCCAAAGAAGCCAATGAAAAAAAGAGAGGCCAAAGAAGCCAAACAAAAAAATGAGAGAAAAAGAGAGAAGGGACAATGCTACTATCCTTTTTCCACACTTGTGCTTCAAAGTAGCACCATGATCTTCATGATAGAGAGTCTCTTATTATGTCACTTTCATATACTAGTGGGAATTTTAGTTATAGAACTTGGCTTGTATATTCCAATGATGGGCTTCCTCAAAATGCCCTAGGTCTTTGTGAGCAAGCAAGTTGGATGCACACCCACTTAGTTTCTTTTGTTGAGCTTTCATACATTTATAGCTCTAGTGCATCTGTTGCATGGGAATCCCTACTCACTCACATTGATATCTATTGATGGGCATCTCCATAGCCCATTAATATGCCTAGTTGATGTGAGACCATCTTCCTCCTTTTTCGTCTTCTCCACAACCACCACTCTATTCCACCATAGTGCAATGTCCATGGCTCACGCTCATGTATTGCGTGAAAGTTGAAAAAGTTTGAGAATACTAAAGTATGAAACAATTGCTTGGCTGAAACCGGGGTTGTGCATGATTTGAATGTTTTGTGTGAGCATAGCCAAACTATATGATTTTGTAGGGATGAACTTTCTTTGGCCATGTTACTTTGAGAAGACATGATTATTTTGTTAGTATGCTTGAAGTATTATTATTTTTATGTCAATATTAAACTTTTGTCTTGAATCTTTCGGATCTGAACATTCATGTCACAATAAAGAAAATTACATAGATAATTATGTTAGGTAGCATTCCACATCAAAAATTCTGTTTTTATCATTTACCTACTCGAGGACGAGCAGGAATTAAGCTTGGGGATGCTTGATACGTCTCCAACGTATCTATAATTTTTATTGTTCCATGCAATTATATTATCTGTTTTGGATGTTTAATGGGCTTTAATATGCTCTTTTATATTATTTTTGGGACTAACCTATTAACCGGAGGCCGAGTGCCAGTTTCTGTTTTTTTTGCCTATTTTAGAGTTTTGCAGAAAAGGAATACCAAATGGAGTCCAAACGGAATGAAACCTTCGCGAGGATCTTTCTTGGACCAAAAGCAATCCAGAAGACTTGGAGTTGAAGTTTGGAACGCTACGAGGAGGCCACGAGGCAGGAGGGCGCGCCTAGGGGGGTAGGCGCGCCCCCACCCTTATGGGCCCCTTGTAGCTCCACCAACGTACTTCTTTCGCCTATATATAGTCTTATACCCTACAACATCAGGGGGAGCCACGAAACCACTTTTCCACCGCCGCAACCTTCTGTACCCGTGAGATCCCATCTTGGGGCCTTTTCCGGTGATCTGTCGGAGGGGGAATCGATCACGGAGGGCTTCTACATCAACACCATTGCCTCTCCAATGATGTGTGAGTAGTTTACCACAGACCTTCGGGTCCATAGTTATTAGCTAGATGGCTTCTTCTCTCTCTTTGGTTCTCAATACAAAGTTCTCCTCGATGTTCTCCGATGAATTGTGGATTTATGAACAAGATTATCAATGAATATTATTTGGTTCTTCTCTGATTTCTTATATGCATGATTTGATATCTTTGCAAGTCTCTTCGAATTATCGGTTTAGTTTGGCCTACTAGATTGATCTTTCTTGCAATGGGAGAAGTTCTTAGCTTTGGGTACAATCTTGCGGTGTCCTTTACCAGTGACAGTAGGGGCAGCAAGGCACGTATTGTATTGTTGCCAACGATGATAAAAAGATGGGGTTTATATCATATTTCTTGAGTTTATCCCTCTACATCATGTCATCTTGCTTAATGCGTTACTCTGTTCTTATGAACTTAATACTCTGGATGCATGCTAGATAGCGGTCGATGTGTGGAGTAATAGTAGTATATGTAGAATCATTTCAGTCTACTTGACACGGACGTGATGCCTATGTTCATGACCATTGCCTTAGATGTCTTCATAATTATGCGCTTTTCTATCAATTGCTCGGCAGTAATTTTTTCACCCACTGTAATACATGCTATCTTGAGAGAAGCCACTAGTGAAACCTATGGCCCCGGGTCTCTGTCCTATTATATTACATCTCTTTTCCATTACCGCATCTCGTTTATTATTTTGCAATCTTTACTTTCCAATCTATACAACAAAAATACCAAAAATATTTACTTTACTATCTTTATTAGATCTCACTTTTGTGAGTGACCGTGAAGGGATTGACAACCCCTTTATCACGTTGGTTGCAAGGTTCTTGATTGTTTGTGCAGGTACTAGGTGACTTGTGCGTTGTATCCTACTAGATTGATACCTTGGTTCTCAAAACTGAGGGAAATACTTACACTACTTTGCTGCATCACCCTTTCCTCTTCAAGGGAAAAACAAACGCAAGCTCAAGAGTTAGCACTCCACATGTCCAATTTGGTCTTTTCCCTTCAGGGAAGGCTGCGGCTATAAATAGCCACACCGCTCCAACATTGTCTGGTGGCTGCGCTCCGCTTAAGATTTCTGAGAAGATTGATTGAGCATCCCCTGTCCGAGTGATTTGACTTTAAGATCCACCGAGAGAAAAATCAAGAGCACAAACTTATACAGTGGTTGTGCATCACAGTAGTTCTGAGTTAGGGTTCTGTTACCTATTACTCTTGAGAGTTGCGCACTCTCTAGACGGATAGGTGTCGGCTCGAGTGTTGAAGAGTTGTTGTCTTCACCGAGCAAGATCCGAGCAAGATCTTCAGTAACCAAGAGTCATTCTGGTTCACAAAGAGGGTATGTGGAAGGTTTGGAGATCGCCGACAAGTATCTACCACGAGTGAAATCAACTGGAGTCTGATGAGCTCTGAGTTGAAGGAGAATAGGGCGAAGAGAGTTTATCTTCTGTGTTAAATGACAAACCCTCCAACCAGACATAGTCCTTCGGTAGAAAAGCGAACTGGTCTACCAAATCCACCTGACGCCATCGAGCACCAGTTGTTCAATATACTTTACTGCATTACCTTCTGCAGTTTACTTTTGTGCTCTATGATGATAGTTTATCTGATCAATCTTTAACAGTTGCTTATCATTCGTCTCCGTCTTATCTGTCATTCTCATCGGCTATGTTTGTTGCTCATCATGCTGCATTCTCATCATTCATGTTAGTGATCCCTGTCGTATGAACTTCTCCTTGCACTTATTCCATTTAGACTGGATTGTTTTCCCTATGTTATTCTCTTTCACCTCGTCATTGTTTTTAATCGTATTTTTCATCAGATAAACTTATCATGTTTTTTTCTCTGATGCTATTTTATCTGTTCCCATGTTGCATTACCATCGATGTCGTCAAATCAGTGATATCCTATGCTTGATCTATTATTGCATCCTATCTTGATAGTTTCGTTCCTCAATAAAATGCTTGACTGAGCTCTTTCGTATCTTTCCTTATTTCCGCTGCTCTGTTTGAGGTCGGTTAAAAACATTCGCAATAATTTTTGAATCTCCCGTTCACCCCCTCTGGTCAATATACTCTCGGTCCTAACAGAGAGATTGCACTAGTGAAAGTACAAACCCTAGGCCTCATTTCAAGCATTCCAATACCGTTTGTGCTCAGTTTTTAATATCTACCTTGCTATTTTTTTATTGTTCCTATTAAAAAAATCAATATCTACTATCATTACAACACTTGTATCACCATCTCTTCGCTGAACAAGGGCACCTATACAATTTACCATTGTATTTGGTGTGTTGGGGACACAAGATACTCTTTGTTATTTGGTTGTCGGGTTGTTTGAGAGAGACCATCTTCATCCTACGCCTCCCATTGATTGATAAACCTTAGTTCATCCACTTGAGGAAAATTTGCTACTGTCCTACAAAACTCTGTGCTTGGAGGCCCAACACGAGTCTACAAGAACAAGTTGTGTAGTAGACATCAAGCTCTTTTCTGGCGCCGTTATCGGGGAGGTGAGTGCTTGAAGGTATTGTCAATGCAGAGTTATTGTCAGGGACCAAATCCCGATCTCCATTCAAGAATGGAAAAAGGCAGCAAAGGGCGATCTAGATGTTACTTCCGTCGACCAAAGACTAAAAACACTACTTTGGGAAGTTGTCATGTCACATTTTACCCTACCAGATCATTTGACAGATGCAGATCTAGAGGAAGTCAAGAACACTGCTCTTAAGAAGATGGCGATAGCATTCAACAATCACAAGAAAACTATACGGGCCGCGTATGCCAATGCAGGAAAGCAGACTCTAGAATTGAAGGGAACACTAAAGAAGGCACGAGATCACTAGGAAGCTTTCGTGAAGTTCAAGGAATCGGAAGTAGCTCAGAACGGTCAAGAAATAACAAGATTAATGCCGCGAAAAAGCAGTGGCACCTAAGCTGGGGCTAGGTGGCCTGGCCTAAGTGGGATCTCGCTGAGCAAGAGATGATGGATGCAGGGGTCACTCCAGTTACATTGAGCTGGCCCCCCATGTGCAGGACTTGTTTCTATGCGCATGGGGGCGTTGGACCCAAAGACAGGTGAGGTTTTGGAGCGGCCAAGTCTTAAAGGAGACAATGCAGATTTACTTCTTGCAATAAAAGAGGCTCGAACGGGGGTGTTCACGCCAACAGAGAAAACGACGAGCTTAGGCGCGCCCTGAAGAATCCTGAACACCCAGGAAGAACACGCGGCAAAGGCGTTGTTCCGTGGTTTGAGGGGTTTGCGGACTGGAACACGACTACAGAAGCCGTGCGAGAAAGAAGCAGCAGGGGGAGCAGAAGAGGAAGCTGAAGGAGGAGCAGAGGAAGTAGGAAGCAGACCGCCTTCGCATCGTAGAATCAAAGTACGCGGAGTTGGAACTCGCTTTCAAGCAGCAGCAGCAGATCAACTCACTTAGCAAGGAAAGGGGGTCTCAGCAGCGGCAGCAGCTAGCGGATCCAGCATTGGATAGCACCGTCGCATCCATGCCGAGAAGCAGCGTGGGTTCCTCCCCGGGCGATGAGGTACTACTGGATAGATATCCTGTGGATGATATCATACTACGACAACTTGTGAGCTACACTTTAAAATGAAGAACATCTCCATGAAGGTGGCGGACGACGTTGCTTATACAAATCCCCCTAAAGCAACCTTCCATTGCAATCTGATTCCAGCTGGCTATGCTCGTGTCGGGATTGATGAAGTGATGGCAGGATATTCGGGGCTAGAGATTGACATTCCTGGAGGTGACGACGAGCACACACTGGGAGAGGCCGTACATCGTATCATTCTATGGAGATAGGATTGCATCATCTTTCCAAGGCCACCGACACCGCGTCAGCCGGCTCCTCCTCCAAGTCCGCCGCCGCCTCAACAGACTCCAGCTCCCCCAAGTCCGCCGCCGCCTCAGTAGACTCCCGCTCCTCCAAGTCAGCAGACTGATCCCGCACCTTCAAGTCCGGCACCACGTCAGTCGACTCCTCCTCCACCAAGTCCGGCACCGCGTCAGCCGACTCCTCCTCCAAGTCAGGCACTGCGTCAGCCGTCTCTGCCGCCTCAGCAACAACAAAAGAGAAGCACCGCAGCTACGTCGGCTAGCGGTACAACAGGAGGCCAGAAATTCAGACATGGTCAAAGCCTCAAGCCTCTTCTGAGGTTGCCTTACCACCTGACGGACGAGGAAAATGAAGCCGAAGTACAAGCCCAATTGAGGGCCCACTTTGGACCGAAACCGCCCCCGCCGCCAAAGGAGATCATACCTGAGCATGTCATACAACACTTTATTGATAGTGCTCAACCAACTGTCAAGCATAGGGACTCAGACTATGAGCGCTCTATCAGGAAGTCATATCAAGCACAGAAAAAGGAGTCGAGCTCGAGCTCGAGCTCGAGCCAAGCAGCTGGCAAAAAATGCGGGAAAATTGTTCCCTAGCTGGGAGAACAGGTAGTGCAATCGATCCCCCTGCTACAAACACATGTGAGTACCGCCAATCAACAACTGGTAATAACCGACGATCATAGAAGGCATGCTAAAGAGGCTGGTATCACTATAGAACAACTCCTAGGCATCGAGGACTGCGAAACGTTTACAGAGGAGCAATTAAATTGCCGCGGCCAACCTATGGTCAAGCCTGAGCAGATCCCGAAGCTCTCAACAAGAATGTATGAATTGCATCAATGGTACCTGAAAGAAGCAAAGACTACCGATCGAGAGTCCCTCATGGTGAACATCGAGGCAAAGTATTACTACCATAAAAAAGAGTTGTGAGTTGAGTTTGAAGAAATGTTTCAGTTACTCAATCAAGAAACACTCGACAAATCTCTCGTCAGTTCCTCCTGTCTGTAAGTGATTTCTTTCTGTAATTTAAGTCTCTAGCTAGCTGTAGTGTTCGTTCTTTACCTGTAATTATCCTCACTATATATTATTTTCTATGGTATTATGCAGAATGAAGATGTTTGAAATGAAAAGAGCTGGACGCTATGGCATTGGGTTCATTGACCCAAATACCATTAATCAAGAGACATGGTCACATGGATGGGATCGAAAAGACACAGAGAAAAGCTTGGTAGAGTTCTTGGTGCGACTAAATACCCAACCAGAAATACTACTTCCTTACAACTTCGGGTGAGTGACACTGTATTGTACTAAAAATTCTGTTTTTGCTTACTAGATGTTAATAAGTGTAGTTGATGAGTTATGCACATGCCCGCTTAATTATACAAACGTGTGCGCATGCGCAGTTTTCACTGGATCCTGCTAATCATTGAAGTTGACGAGGGAAAAGTTCAAGTATTGGACTCACTATTTATAGAGCTTAATGACTACGCAATCGTGAGGGGAATGGTCGACAGGTAATTTCAATCATTATCGAACTATATGTCGGCCTCTTTAGTTCATTTACTGATATCAACTAATTAATAACTTCTTTATTCATTTTCTTTGCCTACGGGCAGGGCTTGGCAAAAGTTCATCAAACAGGTTGAAGGCCAATGGAAATAATAGCTGAAATGGGTGCGACCCAAGGTAATTAAGTACTACTAGCTACGTCTGCGCATCTCTTTAATTCTAGTTTCAATACCATTATCATGCTTGATTATTTATTATCTGAATGAATTCTTTATTCTTGTAAAGGACCTGAAGCAGGCGCCGGGGACTAATTTATGTGCATACTACGTTTGCGAGAACATTCGCAAGATGGCGTCCAAAAAAAGCAAAAATGATAGATTCCAATGGAAACGTTTGTCAGGACACTATTCACATTTTTTACATCATTATCTAATATACACACACAACTAATACATGCATATTGATCTCCTTCTTTAAATATGAGGGAGATGCGGGATCAGCTCCTACCAGAGGTTCGCGTACGAGCGATTCAAGGGGAAATAGCATATAT
>NC_057814.1:635489260-635501196 GCF_018294505.1 Triticum aestivum
TGATCGGTTCTACGAGAAATTCTATTTATATATATGCATAACGTGTACAATATGTAGTAGCGTAAAATATGTTTGAAATGAAAAGGAATTAAATGGAAAACACTAAACTAAAAGGAAAAACAAATCATAAACTCATAAACCCCTAAACCTTTTAATCCCGGTTGGTGTAGCCAACCGGGACTAAAGGCCCCAGCCCCCCGGCGCGGGCTCGTGCCATTTGGTGGGCCTTTAGTGACGGTTCGTGAGTCCCCACCCTTTAGTGCCGGTTGTAGCCTTACGAACCGGGAATAGCTCGATTCTGCACTAGTGTCTACCTCATCCTCGGTGCAGCAATGGTGACGACAGGCCTCTACCCCGGCTTGGGTTGGGAAGGGCGGCGGGCTTCTGTGTTGACCGGGGGCAGCAACGACGACGACGGGCCTCTGCCTCTGCCACGGCCGGGACAAGACGAAGCAATGTTTTTTATTTTATTTTATTTTATTTTCCAATGACAGGTAGACCCTATAGGGCCACACATGATGATATAACGCTACCAAACGTCCTAGCAAACGTCGCCGTTACATGTGAGATGTTAAGCGGTGCCATGTCAGTCTGACTGGCGGGCCCCATATATCATAATCTCTCTTAACCAAACTAGAACCACTGATCAGTCATTTTTGCAAATTGATTACACAAGACGTAGTGTTTTCTGCAACAAAAGTGTAGCATAGTATTTTCTATTGACATAGCCTTCAAAGTGGTTGTTTCCTGCAATTTACTCGTCATATTCGTAGAGAAAAAAAATGGATGACCGGTTCTCTCATCCGTCTCCGTGGAAGGAGGCGATAGTAAATTTGCGAGTCATGCCGACTTGCGATGCAATAATTGATACCCAACATGTAAATGTAGCAATGTCAATGGATGTACGGGATACACAACAATTGAGAGGGCACATGGTGTGTTGGTGGCGGTGCTTCACATCGACATGGACATGACGGGATGCGTATTTTTCCTCCTTGGCTTGGAAACGCAAACGAACGAGAGTCTTTATCAGCAGTTGTCCGCTGCCATTCCATCCACCCAAACCCAAGAGCATTCGCTTCCCAGCCCCACGAAAAATCGCCCAAAATCCCACCTGCCATAAGCCCCCAATAATTGACCCCTGCTAGCGCCGGCGTCGGCGGCCGGAGAAGATGGAATCGGCGATTGGCGCGGCAACCGGGCTCGTCGGCAGCGTGCTGAATCTGCTCTCCAACGAGCTCGTGGGGGCGTACGTCGCCAGCACCGACCTCGGCCTCAAGTCCGTCGAGATCAAGAAAGATCTCCTGCACGCGCAAGCGCTGCTACAAGAGGCCCAGACGAGGGGTGCCAAGGACAACCTCGGGCTGAAGGGGCTGCTGCAGGAGCTCACCGTCAAGGCCGACGAGGCCGAGGATGCGCTGGATGAGCTCCACTACTTCATCATTCAGGACCAGCTCGACGGCACTCGCTTCGCGGTGCCGGACCTGGGCGATGACCTTCGCGGTCATGCTCGCCACGGTCGCCATGCTATTCGCCATGTCGTCGGTAACTGCCTTGCATGCTTTTCTTGTTCGTCGACTATGAAAGATGATAATAGTGGTGCTGCTGCTGCTGTTCCTATTAACCCACTCAATCCAACCAAGACTGATAGTGCTGGTCAAGATGGTCCAGTTGATAAGCTGAAATTCGATAGAGTGGCCATGTCCAAGAAAATTAAGTCAGTGATGGAGGAACTACACTCCCTATGTGAGCCTGTATCCAAATTCCTCTGCATAACTCCACACCATGGTAGCACTGAAACTGCTGTCAACCTAATTCGTCCTCCAACGGGATCAATCAGTGCGCAGCATACATTGTATGGAAGGGCAGACGTTTTCGAGGGAACCAAAGATGATATAACCAGTGGCAGATTCTATACCGAAACCCTTTCAGTTCTTGCTGTAGTTGGTCCAGGTGGTATTGGAAAGACAACTTTCGCCCAACACCTGTATAATGATAAAACGATACAAGAGCACTTTGCTGTTAGGGTCTGGGTATGTGTGTCGACTGATTTTGATGTGCTTAAGCTCAGCCAACAGATCCTTAGTTGCATACAAGAAAGCAACTCTCCAAATCAAACAACAAATTTAGACCAGCTCCAAATATCCATCACACAGGAACTCAAGTCTAAAAGGGTTTTAGTTGTGTTTGATGATATATGGAAGTGCAATAATCAGGGTTGGGAAGACCTGCTAGCTCCTTTCAGGAAAGGGGAAACCAAGGGTAACATGGTTCTCGTCACAACTCGATTTCCATCCATAGCTGAAATGGTGAAAACAACACCTTCAATACAACTAAAAGGCCTCGAGTCTGATGAATTCTTCCCATTCTTTGAAGCATTCATATTTGATGAAAAAAACCCTGAGTACCAAGGTGACCTAGCTAGTATTGCACGGGCTATTGCTAAGAAATTGATGGGTTCACCTCTAGCAGGCAAAACCGTTGGTCGATTATTGAGGAAGGAGATTTCTCGGAAGCACTGGATGGAAGTTCTCGAAAACAACAAATGGCAAAAACAAGAAAATGATGATGGCATTATGACATCTCTCAGGATTAGCTATGATTACCTTCCTTCCCATCTGAAAAAATGTTTCCCATATTTTGCCTTATTCCCTGAAGATTACAAGTTTAAGAATTTAGAGATTACATATTTCTGGATTGCAATAGGAATCACAGAAAAAGATGAGGATTACATGGAACAACTAGTGGAAAATGGTTTTGTTGTGAAGGAGAATGTTCATTGGTCAAGTCAACAGTACTATGTACTGCATGATTTACTACATGAACTGTCCCGAAGTGTTTCCTCACAAGAATGCCTCAATATATATGATAGTAAAAGGTTTAAAGCCGATGCCGTTCCAAAATCTATTCGTCATTTGTCCATTACCATTGAAGACAACTATGATGTGACTTTTATTGAAGAAATGATTAAGTTGAAGAGCAAGGTAGACATTGCAAATTTGCGGGCTTTGATGATTTTTAGAAGATACGGAGAAACAGTTCGTGAGATTTTAAAAGATACTTTCAAGGATGTAGAGGGCCTTCGTGTCCTATTTATAGTTGTGAAGTCCCCAAATTTGTTCCCATGTGATTTCTCAAAACTTATCCACCTCCGATACCTAAAAGTTGGAACATGGGACGAAGTGACTTTGCCTAGCACACTGTCCAGACTTTGTCACCTAAAACTATTGGACCTGAGTGGTTGGCATGGTAGTTATGAATTGCCTAGAGACACTAGCCGCCTTATCAGTTTATGCCATATTATTGCTGGAAAAAAATTCCATTGCAATATTGCTGAGGTTGGAAAGATGAAGTGTTTAAAGGAGCTTAAAGAATTCCATGTCATGAAAGAGAGTGTTGGATATGAACTGTGTGAGTTGGGGCAGTTAACAGATCTTGGAGGAGAACTCTGTATACGTAATCTTGAAAAGGTGACAACCAAGGATGAGGCTATGGAAGCCAAACTTGAGTCAAAAGGTGATTTGAAAGGGTTGGGGTTGGTTTGGGGATCATCTGATGCCGTTGATGGTACAACAAAATTAGTTGATGTTCTTGATGCTCTTCAGCCACACCCTAACCTTGCAGCACTTGGCATCATAGGTCATGGTGGTACAAGTGGTCCTAGTTGGTTGTGTGGTGACATTAAGTTTGAGTTGTTGGAGTATCTTCACCTAGAGGGAGTATCTTGGGTCACTCTTCCTCCTTTTGAGTACTTGCCGCAGCTCACATCACTCACATTGAGCAACATTTATGAAGTTAGTGAGATCCGCCATGTCTTTGGTGGCGCTACAAACAAAAGTTTTTTGCAGTTGAAGCTGATTGTCCTTGATTCATTGCCTGAACTTATTGAGTGGGTTGGGGTGCCTAATGATTCGTTTGCAAGGCTTGAAACTATTTATTGCAGGTCATGCCCCAATCTCCGTACACTACCCTTCCTGCGCGAGTACTCTGCTGGCTGTTATAACCATCTGTCAAAACTTGAAATTTTTGATTGCCCAAAGTTGTCTCTCCCTCCCATGCCTCACAGCTCCACAATGATAGTTTGTGATGTGAGACATAGTTCCGCAGAGCTGACTTATGCAGGGAACAACATGTATATTAATGGGTATAATGGTGAGGTGGACTTGCATAACCTGCGAAAATTAGAGAAAATGAGTATTACAGATGCATCACACATTTCAATGACAGAGCTGACCAATCTGAAATCCCTAAGAAGACTAGATGTCAGAAGATGCAGCTTCACGTGCCATGGACTCCAGGACCTCTCGTGCCTCCAATCACTTACAGTATACAACTGTGGCAACTTCTTTCCATGGCATACCGAAGCAGCTCACACCATCAAGCTTTTCCCTGCTTCCCTCGAGACACTTGAGATTGAAGGAGAGTCAGGCATGCAGGCAATGGCTCCGCTCAGCAATCTGAAATCCCTAAGAAGACTAGATGTCAGAAGATGCAGCATCAGGTGCCATGGACTGCAGGACCTCGCGTGCCTCCAATCACTTACAGTAAAAGACTGTGGCAACTTCTTTCTGCGGCCCATCGAAGCAGCTCAAACCATCATCAATCCTTTGCCTGCTTTCATCGAGGAACTTGAGATTGAAGGAGAGTCAGGCATGCAGTCAATGGCTCCGCTCTCGAACCTCACTTGTCTCACCGATCTTATACTGGTGAACTCTGAGAATTTAACAGTGGATTGTTTTAATCCTCTTATCACAGTCAACCTCAACAGTTTGAAGATCTACAACAGAGGAAATTGTCTTAGCCGTTCTGTATCAGCGGATTTGTTCTCAGAATTGGTGGTAGCAAGGACTAACCTAATATTGCCTGCAGCCTCCTTCCAGCTGCGAGAACTTACAGTGGATTGCATCTCAGCAGTGCTTGTTGCTCCCATCTGTAGCCACCTCGCCGCTACCATCAAGACTTTAGAATTCTGGTATGATCAGCGGGCAGAAAGCTTCACAGAAGAGGAAGACAGGGCTCTTCAGCTCCTCACATCCCTCCGTTTCATCAGTTTTATGGATTGCCCGAATCTGCTGTGCCTTCCTCAAGGCCTACACAGCCTTCCTTCTCTTAAGACACTATTTGTCCAAGATTGTCCTAAAATCCGATCTCTGCACAAGGGGGACTTTCCCACTTCACTTGAGTGTCTATTAGTGCAGGGTTGCAGTCCCGGGCTACAAGAGCAAGCCAAGAAATTAAAAGGAACAAAACCAGCTTTTAATGTGATACTTGAACTTGAGTAGCACAAGGTAACACAACTCCTTATATCTATGTATTCCTTCTTTTCCAACGTAAAAAGGGAGTCGATCCCGCAATTCTCTATCATTTATATGCACTTTGGATTCATTACTCTGTTTCTGCAGAACGATTACGGCCGACAGGGGATTTGGTATTCAGGACTTCATTGGTTGCTCCATCCAAACAATAACAATATCAGTAACAAAAGTATCATCAAGAAGTAGCTGTGCAGCTATACCAAGGCCATTTCAAAGGTCAGTCGATCACCCTGTCACTTTCATTTTCTTATTCTTAGTTCAGCATCTCAACAGTGTTTGTTGCTCCCAAACGCAGTTTGCTCGCTGCTAGCTACTCTCCACACATTTGAGTCTTGGAATGACGATTGGGGTCTGCCATCCCGGCCTCAAGGGTTACACAACCTTTCCTCACTCATGGGAGTAGTAGTCATGGTTTGTCCTGGTCGTTGCGTAAGGGGTGACCTCCCTATTTCACTGCGACAGCTAGATATATTACGCTTCAGTGCAGAGCTACAAGAGGGAATCAAGAAATTAGAAGGAACAAACCCAACTTTAGCCCAGCCCAAGGTAACAATTAATTCTCACCATTTTCCTTTCTTTTCTAAAGGAAATCGACCCCCCCCCCCCCTACCCTATTAATCTATACTATACTATTACGACTAACTTGTGAAATCTGACAGGTTTGATGGCAGAATTACACATTTCCAAAGTGCAATGTGCACGTAGATAAACTGTGAATCCTGGGTGCAAGTCATGTGGCATGTGCAAGTTGTCGGCCTATCTGTCGGTTCGTACATGGGTTTTTATTATTTCATTTGCAGTGCAAATTTGTGTTGAAATACAGCTACCTTCCTTTCGTATACAGTTTTGGCAGCTCTCATATAAGTCGTGTGTCCCATATTACATTGTACCTACTGGTATCAGAAATGGACTACTGAAGTTTGCATGCATAGCAGCTGCTTGCATTGCATGGTAAACTATGAAGACACAGGGGACAGCCGATTGATTAAACTGGAGGTGAATGTCTTTTTGTTTCTGCTTTACATAAATCTTATGAATGTGTGTTTTCTTTTAACTTAAAGCATGACGATTATCATAACCTTTCAGCTATGGAAATGTTTCAGGTCCCAGATCGTATATATAGAAGTCTTTCCACTGGTTCCTTTAAGCATCGGCCAGATTGGCTAACTTCCTAGTGACTGAGCAGCTTTTGTTTCATGAGATTAACAGTTTGGGAGGAAGAGTAGTTTATCCTCTGGCATGTTGATCTATCTGAGCAGTCTAGATGGTACGAGTGCTTATTACTGTATGTGGTGTAGACCACGCACCTTTTTTTCGATCTGTTTCCTTGACCTTTTTTTTTCTGAATATATCTCAAATTCTCAATGCTAAAACAACACGTTTGTTTCATGCAGTATCAGAACAGTTTGATTGCTTGCTCAGGCAGTACATGACACCATGGACCGCCAACTGCATCTTGTGCACATTGTATCATTTATTAAAAAGGAAAAACATATCGTGCAGATTGTGGAGACTGGATATCGATGGTGATGTTTCACTGGCATCCGTCAGAGTTTCAGCTCTAGTTTAGCAGGTTCATACCTGTTGGCCAACTGAAAATAACGAATTTGAGCATTTAAATGGGTAGTTTCCCTTTGCCTTGTTCACTTTTCTGACCTTATGATAGATTCATTACTTTGTATTCTGCAGGATTATTCACAGCGAACAGTGAATCCAGAAGTTGGTTGTTCCATCCTGAGTTCCAGACAACGAAACTGATGTGAGCCTCTCTCTTGATATCTCGATGGAGTTATTTCTGCATAATCGACCCTATCAAAGGTAATTACTACATTACATGTGGTTCGTCTTCCATGCTGGATGTTTCGGGATGTCGATAGTACTGATTAGTTTCATGTATGTGGTGGCATGCATCATCGTGCAGGTGTCTCTCACCCTCCCTCCGTCTTGAGTCTTGAGTCTTGACCAACCTGAACCCTGACGAGGAGGAAGCTACCTACCTCCTCCCGGCCTCTCCACCGCCAGTTTTTCTCCGGCCACCTCCCCGACTACATCCTCCACTCCTCCCCTGCATCTGCTCTGGCCACATTTGGCACTGACGCCACACGTCCCAGGATGCTCATTACCCGTTGTCGGGCAAGGCCTGAGCAATTGTCTGCTGAACTAGGGCCAGCATCTATGACTCTGAGTTACTCAGTGTCTTGTTGGATCTATCACATTGGTCCTCCGTCCTCTGACCATCACGGCAAATCGATCGACAGGAACAGCATCTGCAAAACTGGCACGTGAGAGATACAGTACGAAGATGTTTCTCGATGATGATGAGCAGCACATTAATTCTTCCCTTATTGTAAACCTTACTTCAATTTAAAGCTGGACTTTAACCTTTTCTCGTAGAGCTAAGGATGGACTTTATCCAGTCCAGTGTAGTTCAGCTCCGGGAGGCAAGCGAAGCAACAACCTGAGTAAGAGTTGTCGCGTTGTTGCTGCTTCAGTCCGGACAAATTAGCACTAGCTTGTTAACCCTGACGAAACTGGAGCACTGCTTCTTGTTCAGAATTCAGATATGCAGCACACTTTTAGTACTAATATTAATTGTCCATTTGTAGATTGTGCGTGCCTTTCCCTTTCTGGTTTTGGTTTCGCCTTCTTAAATTTCCAGCTTTCCGTTGCTTTGCCTTCGTATTCAGAATGTGTGCTGCAAGTTGCAGTGCAACACACACGGAGAGAAAAGAAAATCAATTGATTCTTTGTAACACACTAGTTGCAGGCCGAGCTGGGCCACACACAATAATCCAGCAGTGAGTGGGCTGTCGGCTCTCACCGCCCACCATGACAACAATTTCTTCCAGGCCTATCTATCGGCCCTCGCGGCCCATTTTGGTTCGCCGCGATCAGTCGCTTCCCACCCCGGTGACGACGATCTCCTTGTCGTTGTCTACGACAGGCTTGCTCACCCCAGAACCTCGATTGGAGCCCGCCGCCCGCTGTTCCCAACTGGGTAACTAGCCTGCATCCAATCCCCTGCCACGCTTCCTCTCTAGACTGTAGCTATGACAGACAGACTGTTGGATAAGTGGCTACTAGTATTCACTGAGGGCCAAAGGCTATTACATATACATGTGTGTGTAGTGCAGGAAATCCCTTATACAATGGGGATATACCGAAAAGAGACTATACACATCTAACACCCCCCTCAAACTGATGGTGGATCAACAACACTGAGTTTGGAGAGTAAAAAGTCATGCTGCGCTCAAGACTGTGCCTTCGTGAAGAAGTCCGCCAACTGTAACTCAGAGGGCACATAATGAAGAGCGAGAGTCTGATCCTGCACAGCAGCACGCACAAAGTGGGCATCCACACCGATGTGCTTGGTGAGCTCATGCTTCACCGGGTCACGCGCAATACTGATAGCACCGGTACTGTCTGACAGTAAGGGAGTCGAACTAGTAGCAGACACACCAAAATCCTCAAGTAACCACCGTAACCAGATCACCACAGCTGTCAACATAGCCATGCCTCGTAACTCAGCATCTGTACTCGAGCGAGAAACTACAGTCTGTTTCTTTTTCTTCCAGGCAATAAGAGAGCCACCAAGAAAGACACAATAAGCAGACAGCGAGCGTTGATCAGAGGGATCACTAGCCCAGGTAGCATCAGAGTAGGCCTGAAGCTCAAGAGAGCTGGAGCGGGGAAAGAAAAGGCGCTGAGAGATCGTGCCACGAAGATATCGTAGAACACGGAGGAGATGACCATAGTGGACAGAGGTGGGGGCTGAAACAAATTGACTCAGGATGTGGACATGATAGGAGATGTCAGGACGCGTAACAGCAAGATAGAAAAGACTGCCAACAAGGTGACGATAGCGAGTGGGATTAGGAAGAGGGTCACCATTAGAGGCACGAAGCTGAACGTTGAGCTCCATAGGAGTCACAACTGTGCGCTCATCATCGAGAGCAGCGCGAGTAAGAAGATCCTGAATATATTTTTCTCGGGAGATGTAGAAGCCATCAGAGGTTAAGGAGATCTCAATCCCAAGAAAATAGCGAAGTGGACCAAGATCAGTCATGAGGAACTGGTCGTGAAGGCGAGCCTTAACAAAGGCAATGTGGTCAGAATCGTCACCAGTGATGATCATTGTCGTCAACATAGAGAAGGAGAAGAGTCCGACCACGAGGAGACGTGTGAACAAACAACGCGTGATCATGATCACTGGGCAGTCAACACAGAGGCGAAGCGCTCAAACTAGGCGCGAGGGGCCTGTTTAAGACCATAGAGGGAGCGGCGAAATCTACAGACCATACCATCAGGAGCATAGTACCCCGGTGGTGGCTGCATATAAACCTCCTCACGCAACTCGCCATTGTGAAAGGCGTTTTGAACATCAAGTTGAGAGATAGACCAATGACGAATAGAAGCCACAGCAAGAAGAGTGCGGACAGTGGTCATGTGGGCCACAGGAGTGAATGTCTCATCATAATTGCGTCCCTGCTCCTGCTGAAAACCACGGGCCACAAGACGCGCTTTGTAGCGCTCAAGAGAACCATCGGAGCGAGTCTTAATCTTGTAGACCCACTTGGAGGTGATGGGACGAACACCGGAAGGGAGGGAAACCAGATCCCATGTGCCAGAGCGCTCAAGGGTAGCAAGCTCTTCGGCCATCGCAAGCTGCCATTCAGGCTGAGTCATGGTAGTCCGATAGGAAGTGGGCTCAGCAATAATAGAGAGACCATACCGATCAGGAGAGTAGCGATCAGGTGGGGGCGAGGCCGAGCACGGAGGTTATGAACCGGGGGAGGCATGAAGGGAGGAGCACCAGAGGTGGAAGGCCCGTCAGGAGAAGCATCCTCAGAACGAGGGCGACGAGTATAGTGGAGAGGAAACGGGGAGAGAGGGCGACAGACTAGAGAGGATGGTGGAGAGGTGGAAGAGGAGGATGTGAAAGATGGTGTCGGTGGGGAAGGAGAAGGAATGAGAGGTGCAGGAGGAGGAGGTGAAACATGAGGCACATAGCAGGGTGAATCGGGAAGAAGAAGAAAGAAATATCATCCACAGAGAAGCTCGAAGAAGAAGGACGTGGGTAGTAAGAGCGAGACTCTTCAAAGGTCACATCATGCGAGATGCGCAAACGACGACCAACAGGATCCCAACAGCGATAGCCCTTGTGCTCATCACTGTAGCCAAGGAAAACACACTCAACCGACTGAGCAGTCAGTTTGGTGCGTTCTCGCGGGGCAAGAAGGACATAGCACACACATCCAAACATAGTAAGAGCTGAGTAGTCAGGAGAACGACCAGTGAGACACTCCATAGGAATACCACCCTGCAGAGCAGTCGATGGCTGGATGTTGATGAGATAGGTGGATGCAGAAACAACCCCAGCCCAAAAGTGGGGTGGAAGGAAAGCGGCAATCATCAGCGCACGAGCCGTCTAAAGTAGATGACGATGCTTACATTTGGCAACGCCATTCTGAGCATGGGCACCAGGACATGAGAATTGGGTAAGAGTACCCTGTTCCGCAAGAAAACCACGCAACAGCTGGAAGATAAACTCACCAGCGGAGTCAGCACGAAAAGTACGAATGGCCGTGGAAAACTGGGTGTGTACCATGGCAGCAAAATGTTTGTATACAGAAAGGACCTCGCTACGAGATTTCATGAAGTAGAGCTATGTGTAGCGAGAGAAATCATCAATAAACAAGATATAGTAGCGATGACCACCTTTCGAACCAAAGGGAGCAGGACCCCAGACATCAGAATGAACTAAGTCAAAAGGACGCTGAGATACCGACTCACTGGTAGGATAAGGTTACTGGGTCTGTTTGCCAAGTCTGGAACCATTACAATGTAAAGAAACATCTCCAGATACAGACCCTAAGAGGCCCTGACGAACTAAAGTAGACAAGCAAGAGCCATAGATGTGAGCAAGGCGATGATGCCACTGCTGGAAGGACGCAGATGAAGAGGCAGCAAGAGCATGGGAGCTGGCAGAAGTGGTGGCAGCGGAAGGAACACAAAGCCAGTCAACCTCCCAAAGGCCCTCTGACTCACGGTGCCGGGGGCCAGCACCAACCAAAGCCTTGGTGCGACGATCCTGAATGGAGCAAGAGTCGGTATCAAGAATGACACGACAACTAGAATCAGTAAGTTGGGCAGCGGAAAAAAGGTTCATGGTAAGGCGAGGAACATGTGAAACACTAGGAACAGCAAAAGATGGAGTGGAAAGAAGACCACGCCTAGCAACAGGAATAGGTGTGCCATCGGCGGTAAGAACATTAACAGGCGAATCAAGAGGTCGGAGAGAAGACAGCACGGAAGAATCAGAGGACATATGAAAGGAGGCTCCAGAATCCAGAACCCACGAAGATGTACCTGACTGTGTAGATGCCTGCGGTGGTGGAGAAGTGGATGTAGTCACAGCAGCAGCGGAACCAGTCGACGAGGAGCCGGAGGAAGCAAGTAGACACTTGAGGCATACAATGTCCTGGTCAGTGAGTGATGGGGTCGAGGAAGACGCTGGAGTGCCGCTGGAAGAGGAGCGCCTCTTGTCTCGCTTCTTCTGGCGACAATCAGACTCTGGGTGACCGGACCGGGAGCAGTAACCACAGAAGGTGTCACGGCGCG
>NC_057814.1:635501515-635504800 GCF_018294505.1 Triticum aestivum
TGGAGCAGTGAGGCGAGCAAAGGACACAGGAGCTTGGGTGGCCGACACTGAAGGAACCACAAGTAACCCAGCAGAGCGGGGTCTCCTCAGCACGAAGCTCAGCAAGCACCTCTGAGATAGGAACACGACCACGAGCAAGCAAGTGAGCACGTCAGGGCTCAAACTCAGATCGGAGATGAGATAAGAACTCATGAACCCTCTGAAACTCCAAGTCTGACCGCGTAGTCTGACAGCAACGGCAAGTGCCACAAACAACTGTCCGCAGTGAGTCAAGCTGACGCCAGATGGCAGAGCACTGTGAATAGAACTCATCAACAAATGAGTCACCCTGCTGAAGAGCATGCTCCTGACGCACCACAGAAAGGTATAGAGCATCGCCAGAGGGCTGATAGCGCTGGCAAAGATAGGACCACATCGCTGCAACAGTGCCGAGGCCCATGAACTCAGAAGCAAACTGAGGGAGGACGCTCGCAGTAAGAATAGTAGCAGCTCGAGCATCATCATTGCACCACTGAGTGTAAGCAGACAGATCATCCCGGTAGACAGAAAGAGCATCAGAATATGCGGATACCTGCTGATCATAAGCATCAACTGCAGCATCATCAAGAGCCTTGGCTGCATCCCGATCAGCCTGAGAAGCATCGGCAGCAAGCACCGGCGGCACTGGCGGAACAGGAGCCACCGGAGCAACAGGGCAGGGCGGATAGGGAACCTCGCCAGAGAGAACGCCCAACAGAAGAAGACCCCGCATATGGATGCGCATGAAACCCACAAACTCAGCATAGTTGGTGCCATCGAAGATCACTGAGCACCGAGGAACAGCAATATAGCCCGAAGAAGACATGAGGAATCTCTGCCTCTTTTCTCTTCTTTTTTTTGGTCAACGTTCAGAGAGGACCCGATCTGGATCGGGAAAACAGCAGCAAACGAGCGAGCATGGACTCGGCTGCGGGAGATCGATGAGGAGGGGCCAGGGGCGGCCTGAGCAGAGGAGGGGCCGGGGGCAGCCCGACGGAGGAGGTGCCGGGGGCGGCCGGGCTGAGGGGTGGCCGGAGGCGGCCAGTCAGAGGAGGGCCCGGGGGCAGCCAGGCAGAGCAACGGGGGCCGGGAGAGGCACGCGGCTGGGGGAGGCAGGCGGCCGGGCCGCCGGCAGCTCGCTCGTTCAGCCTGGACGAGGCGGCCAGCGAAGCTAGCTGCAAGAGCGGCAGCAAACCAGCAGCAGGAACCAGCTACGCGAGGACGCGAGGAGCTCGTCAGAGAGTGTCAGATACGGGCGGGAGCGACCGGCGACGAGCAGAATCGAGAGCACGCACGGAGTTGCATCGTGCGGGGACGAGAGGCTAACCTAGCATCTGATACCATGTTGGATAAGTGGCAATTAGTATTCACTGAGGGCCAAATGCCATTACATATACATGTGTGTATAGTGTAGGAAACCCCTTATACAATGGGGATATACCAAAAAAGACTATACACATCTAACACAGACTAGCGTCATAGCAACAGTCGGCGCGCGGGAGATGGACTGCCTATTTTGTCGTCGATCCATGAGAGGTGCCTTCCGTCATTTTCGACGATCCATGAGAGGTGAGGTGAGCCTACCTTCTGTCTTTCTCTTACATTTCCTAGCTTTATCATGTTTCGATGCACTGAAGGTGTCTGCTAGAATGCGTAAGCAACATTTCCTTTCCCTTTCCTAGCTACCAGGCACCAGCGCGCCGTCGACTCCAACATTCACACAATTTCTTGCCTGGAGCGGGCTGTTTGCCAAGATTGGATGGGTCTCCTTCTCCTTGGCTGCATAATTCGACGGATAAACTATTGACTTATAATCTGCTAAATCACCAATCCATCTATTTCTGATCAGGCCTCGTGTGGACTCGCGTGATCGTCTGCTCAACAAAGTCTACTTTCTGTTAATTTCTGAAGCTTCCTTGAGTGCACAACACAAGGTCAATGATATGGTAACCAAATTAGGTTGTGCCACAGCACCATAAAACATGGGCTAATAAATTGTGTCCTTACAAATCAAAGTGCACTAGTTGCTACAAAAAGGATCCATGTATATATCGACCAGGGACACACAAACAAACAGCTCTAAACAGGCCTTTCCTGCCACATAATCCCCACCAATTAAGAATGGGGTCCGTCTAGATCTCAGTCGACTGAGACTTCACTACGTCTCAGTCGAATGACGTCATCCTTGTACGTATCGTCCAGTACGATCCTAGTTTCTGATCGCTGGTTTGTGATGTTTGCTTGTTGGGCTTGTTTGTGGGCTCGGTTGTCCTTTGTCTGCTGTTTTCTGTGATGGGCTTCACTGGTTTGGGCTGGTTTGCATCATTAATGTTTTTCAGGTTGTCGTGCATCGGCTGAGGTAAGATTAGCTGTTCGTGCGGCTTGCGTGTTGGTGTTGTGTTCTCTCTCTCTCTCTCTCTCTCTCTTCTTTTTTGCTGTTCAAGTCTTTTTTTTCTCTAGTTCCTTAAAAGTAGAAATGACAGGCATGCAAATTGCACGTGGTAGACGGACATGCTACTGACATGTGTATAACCTCATTGGCACTACTTTTTAAAAAGAAAAAGAATGTTAAGTTGCACATGGACAGTGGACGTGCAAGCGCATGGCCGGAGTACATGCAATTGTGTACGGACCACGCATGTGCTAATCGAGTGGCAACATTTTTCCCAAAAGAAATCCAAAACACCACCATTTAGAAAAGGAAAATAGCACAAATCTATAACGGAAAAATAAAATAGAAAGGAAAGCAAATGGTAGAGAAATGAATAAAGAAAAGTAAACCGGGCCGCCCAAGCACTCAGCTCCCCGCCCCGCCCGCACCCTAGTTATACCCCGGCTAATGTCGCTTCGAATTGCATGTGGACTACAACATATGCGGTCGCACACGGGGTGACGTGCAACTGGGTGGCACGTTTGAAAAATAAAAAAACAGCACTATTTAGAATAAATAAAAAACCTACAAAAACAAAAATAAAATTAAAAGTAGAAAAATAGAAATAGTGGTAGACATGCAGTTGCAGTTGGCTGCGACAATTGCAGTTGCCGGGATGTTGTCGGGCTTGCAACTGGCCCGCCCCCTCTACAGGCACCCCCTCCGACAGAAAAAAAAGTCCAGTGCGGTCCGGTTACAAGACATGCAGTTGCGGTCGGGTTACAAGACATGCAGTTGCGGTCGGGTGCGACACCTGCAGTTGCATGCCTAGTGTTGAACATGCAACTGGGCCGCCCCCTCTCCCCCCTCTCCGACAAAACAAAGGTCCAATTGGA
>NC_057814.1:635505434-635518090 GCF_018294505.1 Triticum aestivum
CAATTGGAACCATGTTTGGGGACATGCAGTTGCGGTCGGGTGCGGCGCTTGCAGTTGAAGGGATGTTGTCGAGCTTGCAATTGGCCCACCCCCTCCGACAGAAAAAAAAAGTTCAGTTGCGGTCGGGTTACAAGACATGCAGTTGCGGTCGGGTGCGACACTTGCAGTTGTGGGGCTGTTGTCGGGCTTGCAACTGAGCCGCCCCCTCCGACAGAACAAAAAAGTCCAGTTGCGGCCGGGTTACAAGACACGCAGTTGCGGTCGGGTGCGACATTTGCAGTTGCATTCCTAGTGTCAGACATACAACTGGCCGGCACCCTCTCCCGCCACCCCCTCTGACAAAACAAAGCTCCAATTGCAACCATGTTAGGGGACATGCAGTTGCTGTCGGGTCCGGCGCTTGCAGTTGCAGGGATGTTGTCGGGCTTGCAACTGGCCCACCCCCTCTACCGGCGCCCCTTCCGACTAAAAAAAAGCTTCCAATTGCGACCGGGCTAAAAGACATGGAGTTGTGGTCGGGTGCGACACTTGCAGTTGCATTCCTAGTGTCGAACATGCAACAGGCCCTACTGGTCTCTACTCGAACCACAAACAAAGTTTAAAAAAACTCAAACCAGAAACATAGTCTAGTTGGCCAATGACAAATATTTTTGAGAAGGAAAAAGGATAAGTTACACGCCAATGACATACATACAATTGTGTGTGGCTGATGTGCATGAAACTGTGTGTGGTCGATGGGCGTGTCGGTGATAATATTTTTGGAAAAAAAAGTTGCATACAACAATAAAACATGTAGTTGCATGTGATTCGTGTACGTGCAATTGTGTGTGATCCATGTATGTCTAAACAAGTGACAATGTTTTTTAAAATAATAATAGCAATAGAAAATAAAGAAAAAACAAAAAGAAAATGGGAACAAACCAAAGCGAACAGCCCTATTAATCGCTACTGCCCCAGGAAACACGAGCACTAACAAAAATTCAGCCTAGAAGAAAGCCCAAAAAACAGACAAAGAAAAAGCCACACCACCCCTCACGGCCAGCCCATGGGGCATCTCTGTCCAACACAAAGAAGAATAGAAGAGACGGCAAGAAAAGAAAAAAGAAACAAGGCAATGGGCCGGGGGCACAACTAAAACAGGCCGATACGGCATAGGGAAACAGTGATCTTGAATCTTAAACAGAAAACGATGAAAGGTCAGGTACATCGACTGAGACTTCTTTAAAAATCAGTCGACTGATTTTTAGCCCAACCGTTAAGAATGCTGGAGCTAGAGGAGATGGAGGGAGGCGGCTATTGGCGCCGTGAGGGAGCGGGCTCATTGACATCGTGGTGAATCATCTGTCAAATGAGCTCGTGGAGGCATATGTTGCCAGCTCCCAGCTCGGCCTCAACTCCGACAAGATCAAGGATGACCTGACGTTCACGCAAGGGCTGCTGCATGAGACAGTAAACGCCAAGGCACCACACATGATCATCGCGGGAGGGCAGGATTCAACAATAGAGAGAGCAAAAATCATGTCTTGATGGGAAGGGGTTGCTTACCTGCGGATTTGAATGGATATGAATAGTTCTAGAGCACCACTGTTGATCACCTTCTCAGTCGCTCACGTTGACAACTGCTGCAGACCCCTCATCTTCTTCCAGTTCTTTGGGTAAACATTTGAAACAAAGCCCGATCATTAACTTGAGAAGAGAATTAACCTAGCTAACTCTGTCAAAGTCTACAGAGGATTGGCTGGTGAGACAAAAGACTTACGAGCCTCACTCCAATGAAAGTTGGTACGGTTGGGATGGGCATCCAATGCGAGCTCCAGCATATCAACCGCTTTTTGCACTGCTGCCAAGCAGTTTTCCTTAAACAAAAGACAAACCGTGACTTTTTGGAGAAAAGGAAGGTGTCGCATGTCGATGTTCATGTCACCATCAACGAGGTGAGACGCTCGGGCAAAGAAGTTAAAGGATTTCAGCCGGGGCATAGATCCTCGTGGAAACATAGATGGCCCCGTCTGAAAACAATAGAATCCACAATCTCTCAGGCAAGGGAATGTATCCGCGCCAATGATGAACCTTTGGATAGGAGTGGATTGGGCTCTGGTGGTTCTCACACGGAGGGAGCGAAGAGCAGGAAAATTCCCAAGGATCTGAATGTCGACCTCTGGCCTCACTCTATCCACTCCTATAGCCAAGCAGGAGAGGACGGGAAACAACCGATTAATCCATCTAGGCAATGTCGAGGTACAATAATTAAACCTAAGGGTCTGGAGTTGTGACGGGGGCACCCAACCGTCCCAGACATCGAACCTTGCATCCCCATCATTAGAAATATTTAGACTGTGCAATTTCCGCAGATTGGCGAGGGATATCAACAAAGAATCACACACACTCTCGTTGCCTCCCTTCCAGAAAAGTCCAAGTACCCTCAGCTCCATCAGCTTCCCTAGCTCCTTCTCAATAGCATCATTACCACCCACACACACGGTATTCAGCTGTTCTAAGGACACCAAGTTCCCTATCCCAACTGGCAATGCAATATTTGTGTAAACATATAGGCACATCAAATGTCTTAACCGAGCAACACCTGGTGGAACCTCATCAAATCCATGTATTCTTAAGTCCAATGTTTGCAAAAAATGAAGCTTTCCTATTTTCATGGGGAGAACACCAACATATGTATCCAGTAACCCTAGGTACCTCAGATGTAATAAATTCTCAACGCATATGTGACTACTTTCCCTAAGATCACAACCTTCTAGATCCAATATACGCAAAAGTTGGAAGTTTGAAAGAGTCTGAATCAGATTAACATCAGTTCTAAAGAGAGTAACAGACCTCAACTTTGACATACTTGTGGCGTTGATCCGATGGGTCGTGAGCTCTGACATGCTATTCTGAAAGGATAGCCTGCGAACCATGCTATCCGAATTACTTCTGCTTTGCTTAGTACCATCCAATATAGTAACAAAGTTTTCTCCACTAGACAGAGAACATATCAGATCAAGTACCATATCATGTACGCGGCAACCTTCCGACCTATATTCAACATCAACATATATTGGTTGAATCAAGTTTATGTTTATCAACTCATTGAAATATCTCTCTCCGAGCTCAAATAGTCTAATTTCTTCTTCTCCAGCTTGGATAAAGCCTTCAGCTATCCACCTCCATATCAACCGGTCTCTTCTTATGTCATGATCTTCTGGGAATAGACCGAGATATAACAAACAAGTCTTTAGGTGGGAAGGTAGATCATAATAACTAAATGATAGTATCCTCTGCATGTCCTTTGCAGTACTGCCTTATGCAAACCCACGACCAATAGAACTGAGTATCTTGTCCCATTGATACTTTGGTTTTATGTGCTGATCATTACTGGCTAAAAGACTGGCAATAGTTATGATGGCTAGTGGTACTCCGCCACATTTCTTCAAAATTTCTATAGATACTTGCTCCAATTCATCGGGACAATCACTTCCTTGGGAGAATATTCTTTTGTTGAAGAGTCTTCTGGAGTCACCATCATCAAGGGATTTAATATTATGAATAATACCACCACTAGATGGGCAACATGCATGCTTTAGAGACACTGCTTATGTGGGTTGTCGTTATTACTCCACTACCGAGATTGCTCTTAGAGAAAGCACACTTGATAATTTCCCATGCATCTTCACTCCATATATCATCAATCACGATTAAGTACCTGTGTGATTTTTCTAGAGTGTTAGTTCCATAGTTTTAAACGGCGTGCTATCTCGGCGCTATAGCATTTGGAGGGGCATCACGCTAAGTCGTTTGGCATCATTTAGCGAGCTATAGCGCCAATTTAGCGTGCCAACACTTCTACTGCTATTTGCCATAGACCGTTATTTAAAACTATGGTTATTTCACATATCAATGAATTATTGAACACACATTACCAGGTTTCTATTTAATTTTTTCTATTAATTTGGAGGTGTATATCAATGAATTCATACCTCTTATCGTGAAGAAATGCTCTCAGCTCATCGATGAGTTGTTGATTGTCCCTTACAGCCTCATTGATGTGCGCAAACATAATCCTATCAAGTACGTACAACATCTTCTTGAAAATATTTGTCATATTAGGATTCCGAGAGACTGAACAAAACGCTCCACAATCAAATTGCGCTATGATCTTGTCGTACACCGCTTTGCTAAGTGTTGTCTTGCCCAATCCTCCAAATCCAACGATAGACAACGTCTTGAATTGCTGCCTTGACATCCCATCTCCATCAATTAGCTTCTCAATCAGCTCATCCCATGTCTCCTCGATGCCCAGGAGCTCTGTGATATCTTTGTACACAGCCTTCATGCGAGGATCAACGATATTACAGGCACCATAGGCGCGGGCCTCAAGTGCGTACCTTTGACGGAGCCCGCCGAGCTCCTTGGCGAGCTCCTTCGCATCTCTGACGGCGCCAGAGATCTGATGGAGAGCCATGCCCTTGCTGAAAAGCTTCTTGGTCCGCTTGATGAACTTATTGACTATGTTCTTCATGTTGTTGGGGCTGAGTTCACCATGGACGCCGTCGTAGAGGTGGACCATGTACGCATCCACAGCGTCCTCCATGTTGTAGGAGAGCTCCCGGACCTTGTCCGCCCAGATTCGGACTTGCGGGTCCAGCTGCTCCGCCGGCATGTCGCCGACCTTGTGGAGGAAGACATACATCATCTCCAGCTGGGTGCGGAGGGACTTGACGTCCTTCTTCACGCGGTTGCTGAGGGTGAATTCGTCCATGAGGAGGTCGCCGAGCTTACGGAGTGGGGGGCTCAGCGCCCCAGCCGCAACCTGCATCGTGCGGGTGGTGTGTGAAGGAGCGAGGGCAGGTATTTCTGAACAAGTTCTATCTACAACGAAGCTGTTTGCTCCCGGTGTTTGGTGGGTTAGTGTTTGTAGAAATTATATGTTGGCTAATGTTGTGTTGTATTGTTCTGACCCTCGTATAGGGTATATATAGAAGTACATGAGGGGTAGAGGCTTGAAGTAAAAGACAAGATATTATGTGTTCAAACTAAGTTTATCTCTATCTCTCCTATCTCCACGTTTATACTTCTAACATCCCCCCTCAGTCGTAGCGGGAGTGGAGCGGACGATTACGACTGAATTTGAAGTCTTGCTCTTGTGTCGTCTTCTCTGTTGCGCCATCATCAACTGCGTCTCTGATGGATCGACACCTAGTGCGGTGACTGCGTCCCCTTCTGGTGCCTTCCCTGTCTTCTCCTCTATTCCCTCCCGCCGGCACAACGGGAGTGTCGTGGACGCAAGTGACGAGGCGGACGCTGTTGACTGGAGTTGTTGTAGATGAGTAGCTGTAGACGTAGCCATGTATGTCAATGTTGATGTAGCCGATCATGGTGATGTAGCCGTGGTCGAGGTAGTCCTGGTCGATGATGTAGTCGTCGTGGATGATGAAGCCGCACAAAGCTAGAGGCGCAAAAAAAAGTGCTATGTTGTAGATGACGGAGTTGCAGTCGTGGACGATGCACCTTGCGGATGTCAGAGGGTGCCATCGGCGATGAGTCCTCGAGTTTTGCCAGGACCGTAGGAAACCCATCGAGCACACATCGGTTTTGGCAGAACCGTGTGGCCATGTAGGGGTCGTCACTATAGTGACGCCATGTCAACGCAGTCGTGCTGTTGTGGATGACAAGGTTGTTGCCGTCGTCGGGGTCGCGTCTTGTAGAAAGGTCTGTCAAAGGATGCTAGATGTCCATCTTGTGAACAATGCAGCGGCGGTGTCGATGATAATGTGTTGCTTGAAGGCGTCCCTCGCGGCGACCAAGTGTCAACGCCGTGTCGCGCCAGAGAAGTCGATCAAGATTGCATCTCGTTCGCCACCGCCCTGGCGTGTGGATAGTGCATGTTGAGATCGCTTCTTGTAGACGTGCTCGATGAAGTATATTGGCTTGTAGCCTGACGCAGTCGTACAGCTTGATAATGCGCAGGGTTGGTGCAGATCGCTCGATGCAGCGGCTCGTGGACGTACCTACGCGGACAACTGGTTGGCGCTGCAGCGTGGAGTCCCCTGGCGAGGCCGCGGCTTCGGCGATGGCCATCATGTGCACCGGCTGGAATCGATCTGGGATCTGCGCGTGTGTCCGAAGTCGATGAAGACAGCTGATGCTGACGAGGCCCAACTGCATGCCCTCCCGTGATCGAGCGCCCACGGAGTCGCCGTGCGTCGGGATGATGTAGACAAGTGCAACCGGGCCCTTGGAGTTGCACCGTTGAAAGCTTGAAGCTAGCCGAATCGATACCAAGCCTGTGTCCTGATATAGCACGTACGTGCAGTTTTTGTGCATGCCATATACTGTATGTGCATGCATGGCTGCATGGGTCGATGGAGGTGCTTGCCGATGTAGTGCAAGTGCCGGCTCCAAGGGAACCGATCTGCTCCCTGTCCGACTTGTCGACGCGATGGGTGTGTGTGGAAGCCGATCGAAAACAGATCATATGCGTGGGCCGCCTGTTGCCTGTACATGTCCCCGGCGTGCCGGCCGGGGCCAGAGGTCGGTGAAGATGCGCTTGTGCAGATGCGCGGTCGGGCCGCCTGGACAGAAACCGGCGGCTGCTCTTCTGGATCGCGCGACCTGCCGCGTGTGCTCCGCTGTTGCACGAGCGTCGTGCCGGATTGTTCTCACCGGATTTGAGGGTCGGGAGAGGTATTTATTTGTGGCTAAAAAGAGAAAACTCAATCTAAGAGAATTTCGAATTGGAGTTGTTCTAATCTATGGAATCGATCTAATCTATGAAACCAATCTGATCTTTGCTCGATCGGGTGCCGCGCCCCCGGGAGAGGAGATTAATCTCCCCGGGGGTGGCGCGCTGCGAAACTGGTGGAAAGTTCTAGGATCGGTGTCGTTGGACAAACCGCTCTCATACCATGTAGAAATTATATGATGGCTAATGTTGTGTTGTATTATTCCCACCCTCCTATGGGGTATATATAGAAGTACATGAGGGGTAGAGGCTTGAAGTACAATTCAAGATATTATGTGTTTAAACTAAGTTTATCTATATCTCTCATATCTCCACGTTTATACTTCTAACAGTGTTGTACTGATGTGAGGGAGGCAGATAAACAAGACAGTCTCACATTCAAGCTGACTCACCAATATCCATCTGGTTACATTATTTGTTTCCTTGTTCTAAATATAGAAGTAACATGCCCTCAACCGGACCGTGCTGCCAAGGCCAATTGAGATGGAACAGTTTGCGAAAATATCAAACAACAGATAGAGTGGGCAAAATGTCTGGGACATTGAAAAGGAATCACTTGGTGCAGGCGTAGCTATCACTTGAACAGAGGTCTAGAATCAGTGATGAGCATTCAAACCATTGATCAGCTGATATTCGCTCAAACTGTTACGGCATTCTTCTTCTTAGATTTTCAAACGTTTATTTTGTATGCCTAAAATGGAGTAAGATGGAGCACGAACTTTGGCCGGAGGGAGCAGGAACGGTTCTGCAAGACCGTATTTTTTCATGAGTAAACAGATATAAAAAAACTAAAATTCCATCGTTTTCAGGCGCACGTGGCTCCCCGTTTGTTGGACCAATCGATCAAGCTTTCGTCTTCGTTTCATTATTATCCCTTGCTACCCACCCTCACATTGCTGTCTCTAGCTCTGGCCTCATGCCTGTGAATTCGGTGGTGGTCCCATTCGCCTTCTCTTTAGAACATAATCAAGACGGCCGGCCTTACGAATATTTATATTTCATTCAAGAGGCAAACAAATCAAGTTGTATACCTTATCAGCACAATCAAATGGCTGGCCAAACAAGTTAAAAATGGCATGGCAAAAAAAGAAGAAAATGTGTTCTTGCAAGATGCAACTGACCACCAACCGTTTGTATATCTGGCCCCTCTCCACCAAACGAACAGCCAGTATCCTGCAAATAAAAAATTCAACAAAGTAGCATCCTGTACATGTAGAAAAACGCTCCTTCCTCGTCCCATTGCTTCTTGTTCAAATATAATTCCTGGGCGGTGAGTGCCCAGATGAGTGTGCATGTCTGAGAAAGTTAAACAATACAAATTTTTTGTGTTTTAGAGAAGATCAAGACCCAAAGGCCTAGTTTATACTGAAAGCTTGACAAGGTCATCGGCCCTCTGCAACAGCATCAGACTGATCACACACGAAAAACAGCAAGAAAACGAAAACACCCCCGCTAAAGCCGGCCACAATGAAACATGGGAAGGGGGTTTCTCATCCCACACCAAATGTGAACTAGACACTACCAGCCAACTCCACCTCTGTCAAGCTCCACTCTGGGATTCACCACCATTTTTCAGATTCACGAACATCTTTTCCACGACGGCTTCAACTCCTTGTGTGCGTGACCGGCTTCTGCCTCTGCCACTGCGACTGTAACATGAAGGATACAACACGGTAAGTAAAGGCGAGTAGAAATGAATCAAATAAATTTCTGCCTGAGACAGGCCGCAAGTAAAGATCCACAAACTCTTCCCTGTTCATGTGCTAAGCTCAGCTCTAAGCATATCTGATCATACACTAAACAAGGCAAGTGACAGGACATTGAAATAAAATGCGATTTACGCGCATTGCATATCACACGGTGCTGTCACCCCGGCTAATTATGAACAACCAGCTGGATAGCCGAACTGACAGTGCTCGAAGTCAGGTACACACACATGCACACCCAGGTCGCATACATCTCGCAGGCACAATTCTATCTATAGAAAACAGAACACATAACGAAGCAAGTAATAACTGTAGAAACTAAGCAATAAGGCACTAGACAGACCTTCAGGGGCTATGTAATTGTTTTTAGAGGAAAGGCATACGCCCAACTTTATAGATAAAACCATAAGGCAGGTAGCAACAGCATCATCGAAACGTATCAAACACACCCAAGCCCCCGTTGGGCAGGACAACGCGAATAAAGTCATAGTACATGGCTCCCACGCCAGTACACGGCACACAGGCCGGAATAGAAGGAACCAACTAAGCTAAAGACTCAGGCCCAAAAGAATCCCTCAATCAACGTGCTCTTGTCTGCATAACTGAGACGCCGTGGTCCGGATTTTGTCGATCAGCATAGATAGCGCCTCTTGGTCGTCGGCTTTAGTCAATGATTTCCACTGTTGCAGGAAAGCACACGATTTAAATAAGCAGTCAGCCGGTTTAGCCGGAAACACGTGCTCGATAGTAAATTTGTTCCTAGTAGTCCACAGAGACCAGCATAAAGCCCCCAAGCCCACCCAAAAGATCCGTCTAGAAACACCGGAAAGGTTGGATGCCAGGCTGCGCAACTCCGCAAAGGATGCAGGGGCCCAAGACACATGAAGCCAGTCCCGCACACAACTCCAAATAAGCTTAGCCAGGTGACAGTGAAAAAAGATATGATCCGAGTCCTCCACCTCACCACAAAGAGCACAAAAATGGGAACCCGGCCCGTTTCTCTTACGAATCTGATCAGCCGAGGGCAGCCGGCCTCGAAAGGCTTGCCACAAGAATTTTTTTATCTTAGGGGGAATACGGGCCTTCCAAACTTTGGAAAAACGACTGGTAGGTGTGCCACCAACTAGCTTAGAATAAAGCGACTTAACAGAGAACCGCCCAGAGGCAGAAAGCGGCCAGAGCACCGAGTCCATGACCGTCGAGAGCGTAGGGAAGAGGGCAGTAAGACGTTGCCAATCTTCAAACTCTACAGGCGACAGAGAACGGCGAAAGGCCAGGTTCCACCCCTGGGAAGCAAGCTTCGCAATAGAAACATTAGGGTCAGAGCAGTAAGAGAAAAGGGTAGGGAAGGTCACCGAGAGGGGTGAATCTCCACACCACCAATCAAGCCAAAACCGAATAGAGGAACCATCCCCAACAACAAACTTAGCAAAAGATTGAAAAACAGGTCTAACTTTGACCAGAGACTTCCAAAACTGAGAGCCACCACGCGGCAGAGCGAACATCGGGCTAGAGGATGGGAAATATTTAGCCTTAAGGATCAACAACCAAAGGGGTTGTTCCTCCGCGCTCATAATCTTCCACCACCATTTAATCATCAGGCATTGGTTCATGATGGAAGTATTGAGAATCCCTAACCCCCCAAGGTTTTTGGGCCTGCACATCAATTTCCATTTGACGAAGCGATATTTGCGGCGGTTGTCCGCAGCATTCCAGTAAAACGCCCCACGGTGTTTGTCAAAACCAGCATGAATCCCAGCCGACAAGAGAAAGAAGCCCATAAAGAACATGGGGAGGGAGGAGAGACATGCATTAATTAGGGCCACTTTACCAGCGTTCGTATTATATCTACCCCGCCAGGGAAGGACCCTGTTTCCCACCTTAGTGACTATCGGGGCAAAATCTTTGGCATGTAGCACATCCGGGGAAATAGGCAACCCCAAGTATTTGAACGGATAGGAGCCCTGCTTACAGTTAAGAAGGTGGGCCACTCGTGTGGCTTCCGACCCGTCCACACCAGTCACAACTACTTCGCTCTTGGCAAAGTTAATCTTAAGCCCCAACATAGCCTCGAAGCAGAGCAAAATAAATTTGAGGTGGGCAAGGCAGGCCTCATTCATCTCGACCAGAATAATAGTGTCGTCCGCATATTGGAGATGGGTGAGACCATGGGGAATGAGATTAGAGCAAACCGGAGTAATGTGCCCAGTGGCAGCCGCCCTAGAAAGGAGACGAGATAAAGCATCTGCAACGAAATTGAATAGGATGGGAGAGGCAGGATCGCCTTGCCTCAGGCCCCTACCATTGGCAAAGAATTTGCTAACCTGACCATTAACATTGATGGCAGTGTGGCCTCCCGAGACCAACTGCATAATCCTATGGACGAGGGGCCCCTCGAACCCTTTGGCCAATAAAACTCTACGCAGAAAATGCCAACTCACCGAGTCATAGGCCTTCTCAAAGTCTAATTTTAGAATCACCGCTTTCGACTTACGAATCTTAAGATCATGAACGATTTCATGCAAACAGAGGACCCCGTCCAGAATGAAACGACCCTTGATGAAAGCCGACTGGAAAGGGCTAATGGTACGGTGGGCAATGGGGGAGAGACGAGTGGCAAACCCTTTAGCCGGAAACTTGGCGAAGTTATTAATAAGGGCGATCGGCCTAAATTGCGAGATCAAATCCGCGCCCTTGACTTTAGGAATAAGGGTAATGACAGCGTAGTTAAGGCGAGAAATGTCCACCGTACCCAACCAGAACCCTTGGATGATCGAACAAATGAGAGGCCGCAACTGCGGCCAGAATTTTTTGAAGAAGGGGATCGAGAAACCATCAGGGCCGGAAGCAGCCTGCGGGTTAGCCGAGCTAATCACCTGCCAAATCTCATCATCAGATAAGGGAACCATCAGGTCCGAATTTTCGTCCGGAGAGATCTTAGACCCCTCACCCCAAAAGTCGGGACAAAGGCCAAGCCCAGGGTCCGGCTTAGAACCGACTAGAGGGATTGTTCAGAAACTCTAACATCGTCAATCAACAGAGTGTCAATGAAACACCTGCGGCGTCTGCCATTCGCGATCGCAAAAAAATAGGCTGTCATAGCATCCCCTTTTAAGGTCCAGTTAAGGGCACCTCGTTGGCGCCAGTAAATCTCTGACTGTTGGTGGAGCAACAGCAAAGCGTCTTCCAGGGAGTAACGAGAAACCCACTGAGAAGGTGAAAGCCCAGATGTGTCAGCAGTTAGATCCAACTCACGGATTTGAGATTCGAGGGACTCCTTGTCTCTACGCAACTCGGCCGCCCTATTCCGAGACCACCCCCTTAAGAATTTACGCAACTCATAAGATAGCTTGTGCCAATCATCCAAGGGGCCAAAGGAGCGATGAGGAGAGGAGAGAAAATTAGTGATCTTAGAAGCCACCATGTCGCAAAAACCCCCCACAACAAGCCAAGAAGCATCAAACTGGAAACGGGAAGGAGAAACAAGAGAAAGGATACCCGCATCCAGGATCAGGGGAACATGATCAGAGCCCACCGCAGGCCTAGCCTTAAGCAGCGCTCGAGGAAATAGCGAGTCCCACTGAACAGAAACGAAAACCCTGTCCAGCACCGACCGGACAGGCGAGGATTGATGCTTAGACCAGGTGAAACGCGCCCCCACCCTAGGGAGCTCACGTAGCGCGCAGTTACTGATGAAATCATTACAAGTATTGGCGAGAGGCCAGGAGAAATTAGGATTGTTCTTGTCGGCCGGAGAACGTAGCAAATTGAAATCACCCCCAATTAGAAGAGGAATAGAACAGGTTTCAATCTTAGTCGATAGTTCGTCCAGAAAGAGAGGAGCAAACGTGTGATCCGCAGGACCATAAACCACCATAAATTCCCACAGAGTGTTGAGCTGACGATGATGAACCACACAGCTAGCCCAAAAGATGCCATGATCAAAAGTAATGAAATCAAAAACGTCCCGCTTGGACCCAATCAAGATTCCCCCAGACTGGCCCGAGGCGGGGAGAAGGTGCCAATCAAACCTATCCATCCCAGCTATCGCAGATAGTTCAGAAGGGGAAAAGGATTCCTTGAACGTTTCGACCAGCCCTAAAATGTCAATATGTTCACCACAAACCAAGTCATGAATCTGGTCACAGCGCCCCCTAGCACCGAAACCACGAATATTCCAGAATAGAGCTCTCATTTGCAGGAAAGGTTTT
>NC_057814.1:635518359-635521273 GCF_018294505.1 Triticum aestivum
GCCCCCCGGCTCGGCCCTGAGCATCAACAGGACCAGCACCTTTCGCGGCCTCAACGGCCTTAGCAATGGCAGCCTGGGCTGCCTCATTGGCCCTAATGACAGAAAGAAGGTGAGAAGGGGAGCTCATCCCCGGTATCGCAGCCACCCCAATATCAGACATGATATGCAACAAATGGTCATCTGACAGAGCTGGTAAAACAAGGCGAACAGGAGAGGCAGGGAGAGATGGTTGGGCAGACGAACCTGAAGGAGGGAGGTCCTTGGCCGCGGCACGCCGCTCCGCCCGCACCGCCACCGAGACGCCAGAATCGCGCACACACCGGCCCTTCCGCGCCGTGGATGCCTGTGAGCGCAGCACAGGGGAGCACCGAATCGGTGACGCCGGCCCAGGGCCAGACCCCGAGACGGAGCCCAGGTCCTTGTCCAGACGCCGAGCCAGACCCGTCGCCGACAACTTGGAGGTGGAGGAGGCCCGACACTTAGCCAAAAATTTCCGGACCGAAGACTTCTTCTTCTGCTTAGATGAGGGCTCGGTGGTCCGCAAGGGGGAAGCTGGAAGGTCCTCGATCCCAGAGAAGGAAGGAGACTGCGGGCGAGTAGGCACATTGGAACAGACTCCAGAGATGGGGGTCCCCTTACCAGCACCAGCGGCACGAGAGGCCAGGTCCTCTTTCTGAGGGTTAGGGGCAGGGGCATTGTCCTTGAGCAGCTCGCGTTCATCCGAATCCAGCTTATCCCATTCAGACTGAGTGAAGCGCGGATCAGTTCCTCCACTTGGGTTCTGCCCCCAACCGACCCATCCCCCTGCGTGTCATCCTTGTCCTGGTCTGAAGGCTTGGAAGGAGGAGGCGGGGGTGGAGGAGGAGCACGATCTGCACCCTCCACCCGAACCCGAAGTCGCACACCCTCAGGAGAAGGGAAGACATCCACAGAGCCATGAACACAAGCGGGATCGATGCACCAGACATTGAGACGAACCGGGCCAACCTTGCCCAGGGATTCCGAATCCACCTCCACGGGCTTGCCAATGAGCTTACCAAACGCCATCATGAACTCCACAGATCGAAGCCCCACGGGCACATCGTCAACTAGCACCCAGATCTTGCTAAGCGGGACCACCGCCTTGGCACCACAAGTAGCTGCTTTGACAGAAACCACAAGCTGGTTGAGGGGTAGGGTAAAACTGGTGCACGAGGAGATCATCCGTAGACAGTCCTTAGAGGGGAAAACCACTGCAAACTCATACTCTGAAAGCTGGCGCACCTGCCAATCCCAACCACCATCGTCCCAAATTTTCAAGCCGTCCAAGAGGGTCTACGGAGAGATCATCTGACCACACACCGTGACGATGGCCGCGTTAGAGAGGGACGGCGCAGCCATCACCACAGGAACATCAGCATCCAGAGCGAAGAAAGAACATCCGGGAATACCCAAGCCAAACTGGATGAAAGAGGGAATCTGGGCACGGTTACGGCAGTCGACAGTGAGATGGCCGTCCGAGCGGCAGATGAGGCAGAAGGGCGGATTAGTACATCTAGACTGGAAGTGATTCGGGCGGTGGCACGCGAAGCAAGTCAGGGTCGGTGAAGGGCCCGAGGAGGCAGGATGCTGGCGAGGAGGGGGAGGCGGCGGCGGCGGCAGGATGCCATCGCCACGGACCGCAGCAGGGGGACCCGAAGCAGGAGGAGGGGGGCGCCGATCCCCGGCGTGCGAAGAGGAGGAGCCAGGCCCGAAGCGCGGCCCCGAGCGAGAAGCACCGCCCGCCGCAAACAAGCGGGGAGGGGGCCGAGGCGGAGGGACCGGGCCCCTGGCCGGAGCGGGGCGGCGGCGTCGACGAGGAGGAACCACCGCCAGCCGAAGCAGCCGCGGCCTCCCACGGATCCAGCCCCGCGCCAGGGACCGTCGACCCAGATCTGGCCACGGAGCGCTCCGCCCCCGCCTCCCACTCCTCCCGCTCAGAAGGCAGCACGCGCACCGCCCGCTCCGAAGCGAGCTTGGATCGCAGCTCCGCCTCATAGGCCAGATCGACCCCATCGCCCGGCGACGCTTCACGGGCACGCTTGCTACCCGAAAGGGCCTCGGAGGAACCCCGAGATTTGTCCATGGCGGTCACCTCAGCGAAGGAGAGAAGCAGTGGGGGTGGGGAGGGAGCGGATCTGGAGAACTGGCGAATAGGACGACGCACCATGCGGATATCAGCAGCGGACGCCGGAAACCCTAGGAAGGGGGGGGAGGGGGAAGCGCCGCGACGCACCCATAAATACCCACAGCAAGCCAGGCCAGAGAGGGCCGAGTGGGCCGTAACGGGATCGCAGGCTTGGGAAGGGGGCGGACGCGGAGCAGTGGCCACAACCATCTGCCCCGGGCCCATAGACGAGAGGGGGGAAAAGACACGAGGGACGACAGAGCCGGGGGCCCGGGCAGCCCAGCTCGAGATGATCCAGGCACCGCCAGGCCCACGAGCTCACCAAGGCCCATATCGACCAAAGAACAGACCGGATCTAGGGTTAGGCCACTGCCCGCCCCCGCACACACCGGCGAAGCCGCCGCCGCCATCACCGGCCCAGGCCGGCGAGGAGGAGGGCGAATAGGACAGGCGACCAGAGAAGCACCAACATCCAAATCCATCAGGCCAGCGGACGGAGAGGAACCGAGGAGACCACACTCAGGAGAGGCTGCCGGGCCCCGTCCCGCACGGCGCCGACGCCGGCCAACGCACCACCACCCAGACGACCCAGAGGGAAACGACATCGGCCGGCCCCTGCCACCCGGAGCAAATTTCCGGACGCGGCCCGGCGCCAGCACGGGCGGCATCAGCGAGACCGCACCAGACGAGGCATCCTCCGCCGAGTCAGAATCCGACTCCACCGAGTCGCCCAGCGCCCAGAAACGCGATCCGGGGAAGGACGCCGCC
>NC_057814.1:635521710-635529086 GCF_018294505.1 Triticum aestivum
AGGGGGGAGGGGGGAGCCATGGGTCACGGCGAAGGCAGGGAGGAGGAGGGGAGCGGCGCGCGGGGGGACAAAGGGGGAGAAGGGAGAGGAGCCATCCGGCTGACCCGAAGGGGGATTCACTGAAAATGCTTTCTAACCAACGGCCGATAATGTAATTGTCATGTCAGATAGAATGTAAAATGTTCTTTTTCCTTTTGTACATACTAAGGTTCTGTCGGGTTTCATATAAGGTGGTTGTAATACCAAATCTTTAGGACCTGATGACTGATTCTTTTTATCACCTGCCCATATATTTCGATTTGATTCTGTAAAAGCCCCAAACAATAAAAGGTACTCCCTCATACACATGACTTGCCTCCACAAGTATTTGTAGTCATATATCAACCCACCTCATACACATGACTTGCCACCACAAGCTCATCTATACAACACATGGCGAAAATAAGCGCACCACACATGATCATCAGCCAGAGAAGAAATAACACAAAGAGCAAAATCAGTTGTCGAGCAGCGTGGCAAAGTTGTTGCTGACCTGCGGATTTGAATGAATAGGATTGGATCTAGGACACAACTAGCTCGTCTTCTCGGTCATTCAACGGTAACCACTGCTCCGGGCCATATTCTTCTTCCAGATCCTCGGGTCGTAAAGCTTTGAAACAAAGGGAAAAAGAATGAGCGTTAATTTGAATTGTTGGAGCAGAGAGAGTTAAGCTAGCTAAATATGTCAAAGTCTTCAGAATCTTGCCTGCGTAATAGACTTACCATCCTGATACCAACGAAGTGTGGGGCGGTTGGGATGGGCGTCCAATGCGAGCTCTAGCATATCGGCCGCTTTTTGCACCGTTGGCAAGCAGTTTTTCTCAGACCAAAGAGAAACGAGGACTGTTTGGAGACAAGGGAGGTGTCGCATGTCGACGTCAAAGTTACCACCTGCGATGTGCGACGCTCGGGCAAAGAAGAAAAGGTATCCAGGCCTGGGCATTGATCCTCGTGGAAACATAGATGGCCCTGCCTGAAAACGAAAGAATGTGCACTCTCTCAGGCAAGGGAATGCATCATCGCTAATCATAAACCTTTCGACATGAGTGTATTGGGCTCTGGTGGTTCCTAGCCTGAGATACCAAAGAGTGGGCAGTTTCCCAAGGATTTGTATGTCCACATCTGGCCTCACTCTATCCACATCTATACTCAAGTAGCCGAGGGCGGGAAAAGATGATGCATTAATCCATCTAGGCAATGTCGAGGTACAACGATAAAACTCAAAGGTGTTGAGTTGTGGAGGGGGCACCCAGCCATTCCAGCTGACATCGAACCTTGTATCACGATTATTATAAATACTTAGGCTAAGCAATTTCCGTAGATTGTCCAGGGACACCAACAAAGACTTACATATATATATACACTCTCGTTGTCTCCCTTCCACCAGAGGACAAGCACCCTCAGCTCCACCAGCTTCGGTAGTTCTTTCTCAATCGCATGAGTACCACCCACCTGCACTCTATTTAGCTCTTCTAAGGACACCAAGTTCCCTAGCCCCACTGGCAATCTGATACCCCCATCAACATATAGGCACAACAAATGTCCTAGCCGTATAATACTTGATGGCACATCCATAGATCCACACGTTCTTAAGTCCAATGTTTGCAAAAATTGTAACTTTCCTATTTCCATGGGGAGAACTCCAATACATGTACGTCTTAGCCCTAGGTACCTCAAGTGTGATAAATTCTCAACATACCTAAGATCAGTTTGGTGGCTTGAAAGATCACAATCTTCTAAATCCAATACACGCAGAACTTGGAAGCTTGAAATAGCCTGAATTAGATGATCATCTGTTCTAAAGAGAGTAACAGATCTCTACTTTGACAAACTTGTGGCATCAGCGCAATTGGTGGTAAGCCCTGACATGTTATTCTGAAAGGATAACCTACGAACAATGCTATCTGAACTGTTTTTGCCTTGCTTACTATCCAATATAGTGACAAAGTTTTCTTCACTGGATAGAGAACATATGAGATCAAGTACCATATCATGTAGGCGACAAGTACGCGCCCTACCTTCAAAATCAACATCTACTAGCTGAATCAAGTTTCTGTTTATCAACTCACTAAAGTACCTCTCCCCGAGCTCAAATAGTCTAACTTCTTGCTCTCCACCTTGAATAAAGCTTTCGGCTATCCACCTCCATATCAACCGGTCTCTGTTTATCTCACAATCTTCTGGGAATATACTGAGATATAGTAAGCATGTCTTCAAATGGGAAGGTAGATCATAATAACTAAAGGATAATACTCTCTTCATATCCTTTGCACTACCACCTTCTGCAAGTCCATGACCAATTGAACTGAGTATGTTGTCCCATTGATACTTTGGCTTTGTATGTTGATCATTACTGGCTAAAAGACTAGCCATCGTAATGATGGCTAGTGGTACCCCACCACATTTTTTCAGAATTTCTCTAGATACTTGCTCCAATTCATTGGGACATTCACTTCCTTGAGGGAATATTCTTTTGTCGAAGAGCTTTCTGGAGTCAACACTATTAAGGGATTTCGTCTTATGAATAATATCATCACTTGATGGGCAACATGCTTCAGAGACACGGGTTATACGTGTTGTTGTTATTACTCGACTACCGAGATTATTCTTAGAGAAAACACACTTGATAATTTCCCATGCTTCTTCACCCCATATGTCATCAATAATGATCAAGTACCTATGATATTTTTTAGAGCATTAGTTCAACTATCAATAAGTACATACATAACCAGGTTTCTAATTCTATGTATTAGCAAAGATAGGATAGTGATATAGCCTTGGAATTTATATTAATGAATTCATACCTCTTATCCTGAAGAAACTCTCTCAGTTCATCGATGAGTTGTTCGTTGTCTCTGAAAGCTTCGTTGATGTTTGCAAACTTAATTTTGTCCAGTCCATACAACATCTTCTTGAAAATCTTTGTTATGTCAGGATTCCGTGACACTGAAACAAATACTCCACAACTGAAGTGCACTCTAATCTTGTCGTACACCGCTCTTGCGAGGGTTGTCTTTCCCAATCCACCAATTCCAAGAATAGACAATGTCTTGAGTCGCTGATTAGACATATCATACTCATCAAATAGCTTCTTGATCAGCTCATCCCGTGTGTTCTCGATGCCGACAAGCTCTGTGATGTCTCTATACACAGCCTTCAGGCGAGGGTCAATGGCATTTCCCATACCATCAGCACGTGCCTCAAGCATGTACCTTTGATGGAGCTCACCCAGCTCCTTGGCAAGGTCCTGAGCATCTTGGATTGCATTGGAGATTTGATGGAGAGCCTTGCCTTTGCTGAACAACTTTTTGGTTCGCTTGAAGAACTTTTTGACTCTGTTCTTCATGTTGTTAGGGCCGAGGTCACCATGGCTGCCATGGTACACGCGGAACATGTAACCGTCCACAGCATCCTCCATGTTGTAGGAGAGCTCTCGGACCTTGCCCGCCCAGATCCGGACCTGCTCATCGAGCTGCTCCGGTGGCATGTCGCCCACCTTGTGGACGACGACGTACATCATCTCCAGCTCCCTCAGGAAGGACTGGACGCCCTTCTTCACCTGCTCGCCCAGGGTGTACTCAGCCACGAGCAGGTCACTAAGCTTTCGGAGGAGTGGGCTCATTGCCCCTGCTGCAACCTCCATTACTCCTCTCGATCGGATCTACTTGTGGCTGGTGTAGTGTGCCGGGTGTGGAAAGTGAGGATAGCTATTTCTGCACTAGCCGGATGGCTACTCGTTTACAACGAAGCTGTTTGCTCCCGTTGTTTGGTGGCTGGTGAGGTATTGAGGTCAGGGAGGCAGGTAGAGAAAGAGACTCATTTCAATTCTATATCTAGCAATGGAAAATTCTACCCTATTCAACTATTTGTTCAAAATTTACAAGAAAAATAAACATTTCAAGAAGAAATATGATGGAACAGTTTAAGAAAATGTCAACCATGCATGTAGGGAAAAGGTCTGGAACGGAGAACTTGGTGCAGACCTAACACTTCATTAAAACAAAGGTCCAATTCACTCAAGACATAGATCAGCTCATATTTGCACAAACTGTTACAGCATTATTCTTCTTGAATTTCAAAAAATATGTTTGCTCGGGGTTTCAACCTCCTTTTCAAAAAAAGAAAAGATAATATGTATGCCTAAAATTTGACGAACTTGGGAGGCGGGAGCGGGAACACCTAATTTTTTTCAATAAGCAAACAAAAACTAATTAAAATTCCGTCATTTTCAAGCGTATGTGGCTCCCCGCTGGTTGGACCAATCGATCAAGCGTTCATCTGTTTTTATTTATTATTATCCCTTGCTAACCACCTTGACGAGCTGTCTCAACCTCTGGCCTCATACATGTGAATTCGATGGTAGTCGCATGCATTCAAGTTTACACCTGCTCTTTAGAATGTAATCGGAAAGATGGCCGGCCTTAGGAATATTTATATTTCATGCTGCCTGACATTGTGTCGCAGCGCGATCAAATGGCTGGCAAATTTTTTTAGAAGAAATGGTTTTAGAAGCAAATGACCGCCAACCGTTTGTCCTTATCGATTGAAGTGAAGACTACGAAACAATCCATCCACAGAAAAGACGCAGAAACAAACAAATAGCTATACACGGCATTTCTTGCTCCCAAGCCCACTTGCTAAGAAAAACTCAGTCAAGCCCTTATATCAAATTCTTCCTTGCTAACCTCATCCCACAACCACTCTCACCAGCTCCGGCCTGATGCTCCATCGTTGGCTCATTCAAGATTGCATCTACTTCTTTTTTTAATAAGGAGAGCAACGGTGACCGCCTTATTGTATTAGCAAGTAGCACTCAACATCATCAAATGCCCCGATCCTAACTAATATGGTCACAAAACAAATAATTAAGTATATTAGCCTGTACCTCGAGAGTTAAATATGCATGGTGCAAATCAACTGTAGGAAGGGATCAAAATTGGTCTTCTTACGAATCTCGCCACCACTGTACGTGATACGTCCTAAATGTATCTCTAATTTTACTAGCTTCCATGCTATACTATTCATGTCATTTTATCATGATTTACACATAGTTTTTTACCATTTTCTGGAAAATAGCCTATTAATGAAGTGTTACAGTGATTACTTCTTGTTTTCTGTTAATTTTTTCTGCAGAAAATGTTATTTTTCAGAGTTGAGAAAAATAAAATAAACATACGACGATCGTTTTGTACTAGTGTCTTCCTTGCACCAGAAGCCCCCTGGAGGAGTAGCCCCAGAGCTCCACAAGCCTGGAGCCCGCGGCACTACAGGGAGGTGTGTGGGGCACCTGGTAGCTCCCCTAGATATCTCTCCTTTTGGTGTAGTGTTTTAATCCAAGATTTTTCAATTGTTGTAAATATCAGATTCTTCAGAGTTACAGATCTCCGTAAAAAGATAAAACGGTATCGGGGCTCAGAAAACAGCACCTAGAACCTGCTCCCCCAAAAGTTAGATTCAATCCCAAGTTATATACAATTCCAAGGGAGACTCTCGTCCTACACAACCATGGCCACCAAAAACAAGAGGAAAAGCCTTCCCCCACATAACGGGAGACAAGGAAGAATAAGGAGGGGGCTCTCTCCCCATCTCCGCGGCAGCCCTGCACATGACTGCATATGATGTAGTGTGCTAGTCTTTGGTATAACCCCGTGAGACACCGTCTCATAAATCTTATATCCCTCAGAGTAGTACAACAGAAACATATCAGGTACAAATTACAAACTTACAAACCAAATGTTATTATAAACCAAGGTTCGAAGAAGATTCAATAAAAGCAAACTACTGTACCAAAAGACAAGGTACCGCTATGACCTTACAATTGTTTATTTTGCCTTGGTCACTACTACAGTAACCATGACCGATTCTACTCCTAGACTACGCTTGCCGTTTTGCCCCTCCTGCTCATTTTGTGCACCATAAGCTGTGACGTAGTTGAAACCTTCGACTCCGCTTGACAAGTCTAGTTCCTCGTGTAAGCACTCCTCGTCTGCTTCGGGATCCCTCGACATCTCCTCTAAATAGTCACAGTCTAAGAAAAAAATTATGTAAGGGATGAGCACAGGAGATACTCAATAAGTTCATTTTTAGAAGATGAGTGGTGCATGCTCTGCCACTAGTACTGAGACCAAAGGGTCACAATGACGCACTTTGCAAATAACTTGTAGAAGTCCAGGTTAAACTCATGTGATCATGAAACTTCATGGGGTTGTTAGAACCTACGATGATTCCTTTCACGCCTCGTTCACAGTTCTTGCCTCACCCAAAAACACCTTAGTGTACACGACCGACTTAGAGCATCTCTAGCAGATCCTGCAAAAACGGGTCCTATGCAAATAGTATACAGGTCCCCCTAAAATTTCGAGGCATCGGGCGGAACAGATCCCGTAAACCCTACAATATTTTCTTTTTCTTTTTCTCCCCACGCTTCTTCTTCGCCGGAACACACGTATGGATGAACTCAAACTCAGGCCGACCAGAATGGCGCTACTCTGGCCTGCCGCTTGCTCCGACGCCGCTCCAGCCCACCGCCTGCTCCGGTGACACTCCAGCCGGCTGTTGCCGAGCTCCTGTACCTGCTTGTTGCTCGCACGGAGCATCGCCAGGCCTCCTACTCCGGTGTTGACCGGTTTACAGTTTCCCTCAAAAACGGCTTGAAAACTCAATATATGAGAGATGTGGGGGATAATATACGGAACCTGTAAAAAGAAATACGGGATCTGCTATTTTACATGATCTATTCAGTGTTTTTTTTAACCTATAGTGCAAATTTAAAGTTTGACCACTTTTACAGGGATCTTCTTGAGTTTCACGCTTCACCTAGCTTGTCAAAACCCATGTCCAGATTTGGTATCCTGCAAAACAAAATCAACAAAGTAGCATCCTGTACATGTACATAAACGCTCCTTCCTCATCCCACGTCTCATCGGATCAGCACTAATGATTTCGATTTAGTTCCAGCAAGCAATTACCCCAGAAAATAGTTTCAAGTGGTGTAACCGCTGCTGCTTCAGACTGGACAGCTTAGCTGTGACGTCCTACTCACACGAACTTGGAACATTGCTTCTTGTTCAGATTTGTAAATTACTATTATGCGACAACATGATTTAACAAATTCTCCATTTCTGGATTGTGCTTATGATCGATAAGTGCGTAATTTCTGAGTGATGAGTGTGCATGCATGGCTGAGAGAGTAAAACAATACAAATTTGGTGTGGTTTAGAGGATATCAAGACCCGAAGGCGCAGTTTATTATACTGAAGGCTTCACAAGGTCCCCTGTCTGTCAACAGAAGCAGATTGATCACAAAAAAACAGGGAGAACATCAAAGGAAACACAGA
>NC_057814.1:635529331-635543429 GCF_018294505.1 Triticum aestivum
AAAAAAACTGAACATAGCTACCAGCCAACTCCACCTCTGTCTGTCATGCTGCACTTCACAAGAATTCACCATTTTCCTACTCTGCGTCGATCTGCTTCCACTCCAGGTGACCTGTTTCTGCCACTGCCACTGTAACATGAAGCAAACGGCATGGTAAGTAAAAGCGAGGGAGTAGAAAGGAGGACTCGAAAGAATTTCCGTGTGAGAGACATAGCCTCCAGGCAGAGATCCACAGGCTCATCTCTGTTCAAGTGCTCAGCTCTAAATCATCTCTCATCACACACCATACAAAGCGAGCGACAGGACATCAAAATAAAATGTGATCTAAGCGCATTGCATATCACACCGTACTATCACCCTGGGCAATTACGAATAGCCAGCTGCAAAGCCGACGGTGCGCTTGTTTAATTGATAAATTGGAAGTCAGGTATACATGCACACCCAGGTTGCATACATCTCACAGGCACAACTTTGTATGTAGTTTGTTGAGTTGTATATTTTGTACACTGTGTAACGTTGTATTGTCACGTTTGTACCGACCCTAGATTGTAGGATCTGAGCACTCCCGCATGGCCTGCGTGCCTAATCTCTCGGGACTCTCTCTCCCTCTCTATGTATACTCTCGTTTGTAACAGAGACAATCAAGGCAATCATAATACAGTTTCCAACTTGGTATCAGTCGCCAGGGTTTTCTCCATGGCTGCGGACGACATCTCCTCTTCCTCCTCCGCCGCCACGAGCTCCGCCACGTCGCCGGGCTCCCTCTCCTCCTCCTCCTCGGCGCCTGCTGCCGGCACCGTTCCGGCCACCGCCTCCACCACCCCGCCCTTCGTCTTCGGCACATCCCCAGCCCTCTTCAGCGGCTCATCCCCTACCACGGCATCTCAGTTTGCCCCCCTCTTCACCACCGCCGGCTCTTCTCCCGCGCCGCCGTCGGCATCCTCCCCACCTCATCCTATTTTCCGCGACCACATCACGAACCACATCAAGTTTCTCCTCAACCCCGCGGATCACAACTACCATAAGTGGAAAACCTTCTTTCTGATGGTCCTCGTTCGCTACGGCATCTCCTACCTTCTCGACCATCCTCCACCTCCCAATGCTCCGGCGCAGTACATTGAGCTCGACGCCCACATCGTTCTGTGGATCTATGCCACCCTCTCGGACACCATGTGTGACCACGTTGTCGGGGCAACCACCACCTACGCCCTCTGGCACAAGATCAAAGACTTCTTTCTCTCCAATCGTGACGCTCGCTTCATGATCCTCAACCGCCAATACCGCAACCTCAAACAGGGTGATCTCTCTGTGTCCGAGTATGCACGCCGTCTGAAACTCCTCACCGGCGCTCTCGCTGACATTGATCGTGCCGTTACCGAGGTGGATCTCACCACCCAGTTCCTTCATGGTTTCGACAAGCGGCTCGACACCATCCGCGTCGTCCTCGGTGACCAGGGCCTTCCCTTCGACACCGTCCTCTCCCGCGTCGTCCTCGCGGAGGAGTCGCACGCGTAGCGCGCGGCTGAGGAAGGCGCATCCGCGTTCGCCATGGCGGGTGGCAGCTCTTCGGGCGCTGGTTCCTCAACCGGCCCCTCTGGTGGTCGCGGACAAGGCGATCGCCCCTCTGATCGCGCCCCGGACGCCCCCCATCCGCCGGCCCACTCCTCTGGTCGCGGGCGCGGTGATCGCTCTGGTGACGGCGGTGATCGTGGACGCAGGCGCGGTCGCGGTGACCACTCCGGGCGCGGTCACCAGGTGGCCCCCTTCTCCCCCTTCACGGTGTACTTCGCCCCGTACGGGATGGCCCTCCCGTCGCCCCGCTCTGGCTGGATCCCACCGAACGCCGCCGGTGTTCTTGGACCCCGCCCCGGCGCTCATGCTCAGGCGTACTACGCCTTCACGCCGTCTCCGGTGCCGTCTACCCCGTACTATCTGCCACCGCAGCCGTCGTGGGACCACCTTGCCATGCTCAACACCGCCTTCAGCAACGGCGGCTACGCCACGCCCCCGGCACCCGAGTGGTACCTCGACAGCGGCGCGTCTTCGCACGTGACAGGCACCCAAGGTAATCTGACCTCGTTGAGTTCTTCATTTTCGCATTTACCCTCTAGCATTGTTGTCGGTAATGGGCATTCTCTTCCTGTCACTGCCACGGGCTCTACCACCCTCTCCCATCATGATTTTCGCCTCACTGACATTCTTATCTCTCCCAACGTAGGTACTAGTCTCATATCCGTTCGTAAATTCACTAAAGATAATGCTTGCTATTGAATTTTACCCGTGTGGTTTTCTTGTGAAGGATCTTCGCACTCGACGAGTTCTCATGATCTCCGTTAGCCACGGCGATCTCTACCCCTTCGTTGGCAATAAACCGGCGCAGGCGTCCGCTCTCCTCGCCACCACCTCCTCGGACTTGTGGCATCGTCGCCTTGGGAATCCCAGAGCACACACCTTTTCTTCCCTCGCTAAACATTTTCTTCATGATTGTAATAAGGCTCCTCACTCCCCATGTAATGCATGCCAACTTGGGCGCCAACCACGTTTACCTTTTCCATCTTCCTTTAGTAAAACATATGCTCCATTTGATTTAATACATTGTGACTTGTGGACATCACCCGTTGTTAGCTTCTCTGGGTTCCAATTTATCTTGTAGTGCTTGATGATTTTACGCATTTCTCGTGGACATTTCCTCTCTGCAACAAATCTGACACATCCACTGTCCTACAACGCTTCTTTACGTTTGTGCATACCCAATTCCACGTGATCATCAAGAGCATGCAATGTGACAACGGCGCTGAATTCATCAACTCATCTTCTCCTCCAACGGCATTGCCTATCGCTTCTCGTGCCCCCATACCTCCCCCCAAAATGGCAAAGCCGAACGTATGATTCGTACCACCAACAACATCATGCGCACGCTTCTTCTTCAAGCGAACCTCACGCCCCCATTTTGGGTCGAAGCTCTTCACACGGCCACCTACCTCCTCAACCGGCGTCCCTCCCATACCATTGCGCCGCACACACCACATTTTCTCCTCTACGGCGTTCCACCCACATACGACCACCTTCGTGTTTTCGGTTGCCTCTGTTTTCCCAACCAGTATGCAACCATGGCTCACAAACTCACCCCCCGCTCCTCCCGTGCGTCTTTCTTGGTATGCCCTCGAACACAAGGGGTACAAGTGCTTCGACCTCGCCACACACCGTGTGATCGTCTCACGCCACGTTATTTTCGACGAAACCATTTTTCCCTACAGCCCCACACCAGACCACACCCCCTCCACGTCCACAAACAATCCCCATGCAACCCTGCAGCCCAACCCTGCCTTCCCACCGGGATCGCCACCACCTACCCCGCCCGGGCCCCGCCCTCCACCGGATTCTGCGCCCCACCAACCCTCTCCACCCACGTTGCCCGCTGCCCCCTGCAACGGCCGCCCCCCACCTGCTGTTGCGTCCCCCACGCGCGGATCCACCTCGGATCACGCGTCCACCAGCGCGCCTGCCTCGCCCGGGCCCGCCGCATCGACCTCGCAACGCGCGCCTGCCTCTGCGCCCGATTCGCCAGGCCCCGCCGATTCACTCTTGAATCATGCAGACACCCGTGTGCCCACCTCGCCTGGTCCCGCCGAATCTACCTCGGGTTCCTCGCCCAGTCCAGCGCCTGCTGACTCGCCCGGTCCCACCGAATCCGCCTCGGATCGCTCCCCGCCTCGTACGCCCATGCCACCTCTTCCACCCCATGCAGTACCGCTACAGCCACCCGAGAACTCACACAAAATGACCACACGTGCTAAAACAGGCTACTTAATGCCCAAACGGCTCTTCTTTGCCGACGCCTCCTCGCCCATCTCACCCATTCCTCCCACGTATAAATCCGCCCTTAGGATTCCCATTGGCGTCAAGCAATGTTAGATGAGTATAATGCATTAATGAACAACTTCACTTGGTCTTTGGTGCCTAAGCCTGCCGGTGCGAATGTGGTTACGGGCAAGTGGATTTTCCGGCACAAGTTCAACACGGATGGGTCTCTGGCACGGTACAAGGCTCGGTGGGTCGTTCGTGGCTTCACACAACAAGAGGGTGTGGACTATGACCAGGCGTTCAGTCCAGTGGTCAAGCCAGCAACCATTCGGGTGGTATTGAGCCTTGCCACCTCTCATTCATGGCCCATTCATCAACTTGACGTCAAGAATGCATTTCTCCATGGTGAGCTCAATGAAACAGTGTATTGCTTGCAACCGGCCGGTTTTGTGGACTCCTCCAAGCCGGATCATGTGTGTCTTCTCAACAAGTCACTATATGGCCTCAAACAGGCTCCTCGGACGTGGTTCTTGCGCTTTCAAGCCTTTCTCTTATCTCTTGGGTTTCGGGCATCCAAGAGTGACACATCCGTGTTCATCCTCCATCATGGTAATCTCTCTTGCATATCTCCTAGTTTATGTGGATGACATCATTCTCACCGCAAGCTCACCTCACACCCTCACCCACATCATCTCCTCTCTTAAGCGAGAATTTGCCATGACTGACCTTGGTGCCTTACACCATTTCTTGGGCATCAATGTCACCACCAACCAATCCGGTCTCTTCCTATGCCAACAACAATACACCCTTGAGCTTCTTGCGCGCGCCAATATGCTTACCTGCAAACCCGTATCCACACCGGTTGACACCAGCTCCAAACTGTCTTCTCATGATGGTGCGCTGCTCTCTAACCCTACCCACTATCGTAGTATCACCGGAGCTCTCCAATACCTCATCCTCGCGCGCCCGGATATTACATATGCTGTTCAACAAGCCTGCCTATTCATGCATGCTCCCCGCGATATCCATTGGCAGCTTGTGAAGCGCATTCTACGATACTTACAGGGTACATCGCATTACGGCCTACAAATCTTTCGGTCATCCTCCACAGACCTCATCGCATACACTGATGCCGATTGGGCCGGGTGTCCCGACACGCGCAAGTCAACCTCCGACTTTTGTGTGTTCCCTGGAGCCAATCTCATTTCCTGGTCATCCAAGCGCCAACCCACCATCTCCCGATCCAGTGCCGAGGCTGAATATCGTGGTGTTGAAAATTGTGTGGCTGATGCTTGTTGGTTGCGGCAACTTCTACATGAGCTCAGGGTACCACCCAAACGTGCCACCGTGGTGTATTGCGACAACATCAGTGCATCCTACCTTGCGAGCAATCCGGTTCAGCATCAACGAACCAAGCACATTGAGATTGACTTGCATTTTGTTCGGGATCGTGTGGCACTTGGCGAAGTACGAGTCTTGCATGTACCATCCAGCTCGCAATATGCCGACATCTTCACCAAGGGCCTGCCCTCGCCAGTCTTCACCGAGTTTCGATCCAGCCTGAACATCCTTCCCAATGGAGTTCCGGCTGAGGGGGGGTGTTGAGTTGTATATTTTGTACACTGTGTAACGTTGTATTGTCACGTTTGTACCGATCCTAGATTGTAGGATCTGAGCACTCCTGCATGGCCTGCGTGCCTAATCTCTCGGGACTCTCTCTCCCTCTCTATGTATACTCTCGTTTGTAACAGAGACAATCAAGGCAATCATAATACAGTTTCCAACTTAGTTGACAGACCACATAACGAAAGAACTAACTAGAGAAACTAAGCACTATGGCACTAGATAGAGCTTCAGGGGATATGTGTAATTTGTCATGCCAGATAAAAATAGAATGTAACCCTTCTGTACTGCACTACTTAGGCTCTGTCGGCTTTCAATTGAACGCAAAAGCATTGCATGTGATCGTCAGCCAGATCACCAATCAAAGGGGAGGGCAAAAATCAGTCAGCCAGATTGTCAAATTGACTGTAACCCTTCTGTACAACACATGGCGAAATTGAACGTAAAAGCATTGCATGTGATCGTCAGCCAGATCACCAATCAAAGGGGAGGGCAAAAATCAATCGTGGTAGCTGCCGCTTACCTGCGGATTTTAATGGATAGGATTGGCTCTAGAACACAACTGCCTGCCTTCTCTGTCGCACAGAGTGATTGCTGCTGCAGGCTCCTCTTCTTGTACTACTTCTTCGGGCAAAGCTTTGGAACAAAAAAAAAGAATGAGCATTAATTTGCACTGTTGGGCCAGAGAGAAGAGAATTAAGCTAGCTAATTATGTCGAAGTATACAGAAACCTGGCTGGCTGAGAGAAAAATACTCCGAAAAAAGGTTTCCCCCCACTTTGTATTCCAAAGCAACCGACCGATACACCCAACGATAGGTGCTGCGACGGAAGCAGCACAGTCACGCTCAAAAGAAACGAAAGAGAAAACACAAAAAAAAGGAATGACAACAGAGTCGGATCAACGAAAACACGATGATCCGCAACCGCTGGGCCCTCCAAATAAATCCACCACACTCCTAGCGCATCGGACCCACGCATACCAAGCAACACACCTTCAAGAAGGAATGCGACGATGACGACGCTGCTGCCCGGACAGGTCCTAGGGTTTCCTCCGGTACGCGAGGGGGAATTGGTGAGGGGGATCCCGGGCGCCCTTCAGGAAGGAACGACGGCGCCCACGAGCGTCGCTGCGTTGGTGCCGGCCAAGCCAACATGGATTTCTCCCGTCCACCACACATCCACTACCCCGACCGATCCGTCACGCTCCACCAAACTCGCCGCCCATCCAACATGCGCCAACACGGTCTTGGAGCCACCACCGCCGTCTCTCCATGGGGAGCGAAGCGGGACCGACGGGTTGAGAGGAAGCAACCGGGAACAAGGAGCGGCAGAGTCCGCCGTCACGCGGGAGTTAACCACCTCCACCGCCATCGGCGGTCACCGACCGGACGCAACAAGAGGAGCACACCAGCCACGAAGGCCCGGCCGAGCTTGAAATCGCTCGTGAAGCTCCCGTCGCCGCGCTGCAGTAGCGTGCCACCGTATCCGCAACCCCCTGCACAAGCCGCATCTCCGTCCATCGGAGCCGTCACGGCCGAGGGCTGAGCCAGGCCCACCCAAACCCAGATGGGGCCCCAAAGGGCCCAGATCTGGGCCGTAAGGCGCCACCGCCCCCCGCCGCACCAGCCTGCCACCAAGCGGCCGCACCACCGCTCTGCCACCATCCGGGGTTGCGCCGCTCGAAGACCCGCGCCGCCGCCGGAACCGCCATCGCCCGAGCAGACCCGCCGCACGCCTGCGATGGGAAGAGCCATCCGCCTCCGCCGAGGGCCCGAAGCCGGACCCCAGCCGCCGCCCACGCCGCCCGCAGCCCGCGCCGCCTAGCTCCAGATCCGCCGCCCAACGCTGCCGATCTGCACCCACACACGCACCACCTGGCAGCCGCCGCGCGACACCGAGGCCCCATCGGGCCGCCGAACAGCCGCCACCAGGCCCCGCCATAGCCTGGCGCCTCCAGCGGCAGTCGTCCCGCACCGGCCGAGGATCGGCGAGGAAGGGGAGGGATGACCCCGCCGCCACCCCCGCCGGCAAGGCTTTGCCCGGCAGCGATTCGGGGCGGCGGCGAGGGGGAAGGAGGCCAGAGGGGAGGGTTGAGGGGCGGCGGCTAGGGTTCCCCCCGAGGCCGCTTGCGGGAGCGGCTCGGGGGAGGGGGGCAGGCTCGGTCCGAGAGAGATAAAAATACTGACGAATCCGCTGCCCACGAAGGGTGGGCCGGTTAGGATGGGCGTCCAATGCGAGCGCCAACATATCAGCCTCTTTCTGCACTGCTGGCAAGCAGTTCTCCTCATACCAAAATGCAGCATCAACTTTCTGGAGATAAGCGAGATGTTGCATGTCAACATCCAAGTCACCACCAACGATGCACGGCGCTCGGGCATAAAAGGAATGGTATTCAAGCCTGGGCATAGATCCCCGTGGAAACATAGATGGCCACATCTGAAAATTATAGAAACTGCACTCTCTCAGGCAAGGGAATGCATCATCATCAATGATGAACCTTTCTACAGGAGTTAGTTGGACTCTGGAGGTTGTCAGACCTGGCAATGTCCCAAGGATCTGAATGTCGACCTTGTTGGAATTAACCACAATGACCTTGTCCTGCTCGGACTGGTGTAATCACCAGCTATATATATGCGTGTAACCTACCCCTGTAAACCGAACCAGATCAAAGGAATAAAAACTGACAGGAGCGACAAGCTCCTGTTGCGATCCGGCATCTCGTGTCCTCGCATGCTTGTGTTCTCAGCGGAATCAATCGATCAAGTCATAGCTAGTTAGCTAAGCTTACACGGAAGCATCCACTTGCTTGCTAGCTTGCTTCTTGTACGTGCATAGGAATCGATCGGCCGGCGACTGCTGCATACGTACATGCTCTGACGGAAAGTACACGATCTGATAGATGTCCGATGCGGGCCTGTGGCCAACAATTGGTATCAGAACTTTGGTGTATTGACGTGATTGTCGGAAAGCAATCGAAGGATCATGTCGAACACAGGCAAGTAGATCGTGACGGCGGAAGCGGGAGCACCGATGCCGATGGTGGGGTGTCACAGTTCCCCCATCTGGATCAAGAGAACTACGCACTATGGACGATGATTATGGAGGTCTTGATCGAGGGCGCTGAGTTCTGGGATGCCGTTGACCCCGGCGGCGCCGAGTACGCGAAGGGCGCGGTGAAGTACCGGACGGATCGTCGGGCGTTAACAGCGATCTACTCCGCCATGCCAAAGGATGTGCTGCAACACCTCGTCGAAAAGAACTCGGCGAAGGAGGCATGGGAGACCACCCAGATCCTGCACCAGGGTCATGAACGTGTAAAGGAAGCACACCTTCAGTCCCTCATGAGAAGCTACGAGTGCCTGAAGATGGATGAAAGTGAGACGGTCGATCAGTTTGCCGCCCGTCTCAAGACCCTTGTCAACGGCATACGCAGCTATGGTTCAACCCTAGAAGAAGTTGCCATCGTCCAACGACTTTTGCGCTCCGTGCCGGCACGCTATATCCAGATCGTCACGTCGATCGAGCAATGTCTCGACCTGAAAACTCTCACGGTTGAGGATCTCGTCGGAAGGTTCAAGGCCCACGACGAGAGAATTTGTCTCAGTTTCGACGATGCTGAGGTGAGTGAGCACCTGATGCTAACAAAGGCGCAATGGATCGCCCAATCAAAAGAAAAGCAAGGCGGATCCACGAGCAGTGGCAAGAAGGGGAAAGGGAAGCAGCACTTGGCAAAAAAGAACTTCGCCGACTCGAACGACGAGGATGCGCCTGCACCACCGAGGAGGAAGTTTTATATTCATGGCTTTTTCATCAAAATGCCTAAAAACATTATATATTAATGCGAATAGGGAAAACATTTAAGTAGTTTCCATGCTAAGGTGTTTTTTTTCTGTTAGATGATATATACTAAGGTGTTCTTCACTATGCCTCAGAGCATCATTCCATGTGAAAAGCCCGGAAAGAAAGCTGCTGGACAGTGCTTCTTCTATACTGTAGTATAGATTTATTCCAAGAAAGTTTCACAGCGAGTGAATAGGCCAGTTTTTTTTTGAGTTAAAAACGAAACTTTATTCATTAGAAATAACCACTACATCGTTTGTGAGGATCATTACAATTTCACTAAGAGGTTCCTCAAACCAATCGGAAGTTGAAGAAAATCTAGCTAATCTAGCAAGTTCATGTGCTACTTTATTTGCCTCTCTATTACAATGTTCGAATCTAGTCATGATAAAATTACATGCATAGTGATAGCAGTCATCGAAAATCGCCGCTGCCGTCCCCGCTGACTGTCCTCCGTCTTGCATGGTCTCAATCACCTCCAGATTGTCTGAGTTGATGATTAGGCGGTTACATCTTGCCCTTTGCGCTAAACTTAGGCCAAATTTGAGAGCTAGGGCTTCTGCCATGAGGACACCCGCGCAGTAGTCGATCTTTTCATTTCCTCCTACAATAAACCTACCTTTGTCATCTCTCAAGACCGCGCCCATTGTACCCTTCAACATGTCATGGTCAAAAGAAGCGTCAACATTTAGTTTCGCGAAGCCCCTAGGAGGACAGTGCCAACCCCCCTTTTCATGGACGCCTTTGAAGATGACACATTTAAAAAATTATATGTAAGAGCTATGATCCCCATTAATATCTGATTTGCATTCTGAGTTAATTCCTTGTGCACTAATTTCCGTCTTTCCCACCAAAGATACCACGCTGAGATAGCTATCATTTATCGTACATTTTGGTACCCCATAATATGCATATCTTGATCTGGAAGGAGTAAAAGGTATTCCAATGTCGCCTCTCCAGCACGATCAATCTCACAAGCTTTATCAATAATCGCATCCATCCCTAACCTTTTCCATACTTCCTTTGCTTTTGCACATAGGAAAAGCAAGTGTTTCGTATCTTATACACCCTGAGAACAGGTAAGGCAAAGAGGCGAGACCTTCATATGTCTATTGGTGAGGGTGGCCCGACATGGAAGAGTGCCATGTAGTGTCCGCCATAAGAAAAATTGACTTTTGTCGGACAAGATAACTTCCATATCTGACACCTTATAGGGTTAGGTGTGGTTCGCCCCATCCCATTGGAATGTTTTAGCTTACTTCCATACTGATAATTCCACTCCACATAGTAAGCAGATCGTACCGAGAACATACCATTTTTCGTAGAGCTCCAGGCAATAAAGTCTGTCATATTATGTTGCGAAGTTGGGATTGAAAGAATGTATTGTGCGTCAATGGGCCACATAGTTTTTCTAATGAAGTCCTCATCCTAGTTATTGGAGGTCGGGTCAATCAAATCAACCACTTTTGATAACAAATGTCCCCCCTTAGGGGTGGCAATCTTCCCTAGTGGCACAATTTGGGATCCAGGCGTCTTCCCAAATATTGATGTTGTGTCCATCCCCCACTTGCCAAATATAGCCATGCTTGAGAGTAGTAACGCCTGCCATAATGCTTTTCCAGGTGAAAGAAGCACCATGCTTTGGCTTGGAGTTCAGCAAATCACCATCAGGGTAATACTTGGCCCTTAGAATAGTAGCGCACAAGGAGTCAGAATTATCAAGGAGACAACATGCCTGTTTAGTAAGCACAGTCAGGTTGAAATAGTGGATGTCATGGAACCACATTCCTCCTTGGTTCTTTCGTACACACATTTTCCACCAGGCCATCCAGTGCATCCTCCTCTGGTTCTCCTCGTCTCCCCACCAGAAATGCGCTATCGCATCAATAACTCCTGTACAATTTTTTTAGGAATTTTAAAGACCGACATTGCATAGATAGGTATGGCTTGGATCACCGCCTTTAATAGGATCCCCCCCCGGAAAATAGTAACTTTTCCTTCCAACCACTAATTTTCTTAATAATACGTTCAATCAGGAATTTAAAGCAGTCTGTTTTGTCAACACCCACATTTGCTGGTAAGCCCAGGTATTTGTCATTCAGAGCTTCTGTCATTATATTTAGCCTTGTACACAATTGTTCTCTGATCTCTACCTTTGTGTTAGGGCTAAATAAAATGCTGGATTTTTTGACACTTACCAGCTGTCCTGACGCCACACAATATAAATCAAGTGCTGATTTTAGGGCTTCCGCATTATGTTCATTGGCTCTCATCAAGATCAATGAGTCATCCACAAAGAGAAGATTTGTGACTGGCGGGGCATCTCTACAGAATTTAACTCCCACTAGTGTAGAACCGGGCTATAGCACCGGTTCGTAAGGGCCTTTAGTTCCGGTTCTGTAACCGGCACTAAAGGGTGGGGACTAAAGGTCCCCTCCTTTAGTACCGGTTCGACACGAACCGCCACTAAAGTGCCACCACGTGGCACGAGCCAGGGCCGGGTGCGGGGAGACCTATAGTACCGGTTGGTAACACCAACCGGTACTAAATGTTCGGGGGGTTTTGGTTTTATTTTTTATTTTTCCTTTAGTTTTGTATTTTCAATTTAATTTAGAGATTGTTTTTACATTATAATGAGTTGTTAAATCATTAGGTGAAAGTACCGCAGATTAGTTTCAACTGGATGCATGCATGGATTCTAGCTAAGTGATCAAAGTATATATGCCATATCCATATATAGTACTTCATCACTTATATTAGGTGAGCAAGTAATATGGATATGGCATATACTTGATCACTTAGCTAGCTAGGATCCATCCAGTTGAAACTAATCCGCGGTTTCTTTCATAAATGATATAATAACTCATCATCATCATATTAATATAAAAACTATTGCATCATATATATCATCACCAACAAGACTAGTTAACGATATACTAGCTAGCTAAAAATCATTATAGTCGTCATTACCACTATTTAATCATTTTAGTCATTACCGCTATCTAATCACCACCAATACCAGCTTAAAGAAGAAACATTCACTTGTACCAGAAGGAAAGATATCATCGAGTTCAACATGATCACTCTTTGAGATTAAGTTCAGAATGAAGAACACAGACATGAGAGGACAAGTACTAAGAGCATGCTAATCACTCCTGCTGCTCTCTCTCAGGTAAAATGGCATAGAACATGTATAGCTCTCCTGATTCATCATATTGGAGCATGCAGATGAACATGTCTCCTAATCGTGGGTTGTGTTTCTGATTGTTGCCTCCTAGTACTTCTCTGCGATCATTCACAATTTTGCTCCAGTCTTTCACTATTAAGCATTCCTTGGTTCTAGAAATCCTGAATGCGCTCGTGTGGAATGTAGGATGTCTTGGCCGTAAGCTAAGAATTGACATGGCGACTGTTAGTCGAGATCCACTGAGGCACAACTATCATCGGGAGTCCCTGTTGAAGAGAACATCGTATAGTATAATACTTAGTAATGAAGTTTAGCTTAAAAAATAATGTATGCAAAAGATGCACTGAGGACAAATAGTAAAAATCTTACCATCTTTCCTAAATACATGTGACCGTAGTTCAATACGAACACTATTGGTCGCACGTTTTGAGTACTAAGATTTGCATGTCTAGGAAAATAATTTCTCTTGACAACATCAAGATCCTCAAGCCATGAAACATATTGACTTATCTCCTCGCAGTTTAGTTCGGCCCCGGGACAGTGGACGGCCCTGTCTACCAAGCGCTTGAGATGTTTGCTTGAATGGAAATAAGCTGTCAATAGAAATTAGTTGTCAACTATTTTTGAAAAAACAATATCGAACATAAATATGGTGAGAAACTCACATAATGGTAGAACTAGAGGCGTCTGCACATCGACCTAAATGTCTCTATTACCTTCAATATCATCTTCGGGACGAATATCAAAGGTGATAAACATATCAGGCTCAAATGCATAAGCCTTCCATAGTGCTTGCCAAGTTTTGCATTCAAAATGGTTGTAGGTTTCTTGATTGTATAATTTGACGTTGAAGGTATAACCATGCTCGGTCTTCAAGTAAACTCTCTTTACCTCCATAGTTTTGTTAGGACTGAAACCTATCTTATCCAAGACAAAATTTCTTGCATGGCAAGGGATACGCTAGTAGAATAGTGAAAATTTAAAATAATAAGTTGAAGCAAATTAAGCATATATAAGTCATGCTTAATTACGAAAAAAGACTTGTCGTTGTGACTTACTGTATCCACTTCGTAGGTCTCATCCAGCTTCATGCTGAAGCGCCTATCATCAACTAGGAAATTTTTGTCGCACAGGCCGCGTTGGTCTTCGCAGTCTTCGCACATAATGAAATCGTTTTCATCGTCAGACGACATTTCCTATGGTTCATAGGTGAAACATTAAACACTTATTAGTTATATTAATTCAACTAATTAAACTAGTTCTATTAATTCAACTAGCTAGTTCAACTAATTAATTCAACTAAGCACTTACTAAAAATATACCTAAATAAAGTATAGCTCCTAATTCAACTAATTCAACTAAACTAGTTCTATTAATTTTCTTACTAAAAATAAAGTAGCTAGTTCTATATACTAAAATTTTAATTAGACGATCAAATCTCATATACCTAAATTTAATATATATTAGTTCATCTAACATTAATATAAATTCATCTATAACTAAAAGTATAAAAAAGTAACTCATCTAACATTATCTAATTCCTATATAATCTAACATTTTGACATTAAACATTTGTGTGCGTGTGTGTGTGTGTGTGTTTGTGTGTGCATATGTGTGCACAGGAGGCCGTTGGCGAGCGGCAG
>NC_057814.1:635544026-635552934 GCF_018294505.1 Triticum aestivum
GGAAGGGGGCGGGGACGACGGCGACGGGGGCGGCGCGGGGACGGGCGTGATGAAGATGAAGATGATAACTGAAAATTTTCGTAAGTGCTGGTTATATAGGGGAGGCCTTTAGTACCGGTTGGAGACAGGAACCGGTACTAAAGGTTAAATTTGGCCAGCGAAGCGGCGGGAAGCGACCCCCTTTAGTACCGGTTCGTGGCACCACCCGGTACTAAAGACCCACCCTTTACTACCGGTTTGGGCCACGAACCGGTACTAAAGGGGGTGCGCTCCCGTTCCGCGGTGCTCATTGTTTAGACCCACCTCGCCGAGCGAAGGGCAGCGGCACTGGTTTATAAACCAGTCGCGTGTGACGCCCGGATAATCAAGCTACAGTAAACCTTTGCTAATGGTGCCACGTCACCTAGGTTACTGTTGATAACTGGAGTTAGTTAAAAAACGATTCAAATTAAAATCTAAAATATAGGCAAACAGTAAAATTTTCAAATATCAGAACTAAAATGTTCGGGTTGTGTCAAATAAATCGTAAGTAATCATGGTGGAGAAAACAAGCTTTGATAAAATATTTAAAGGCTCTAAAACAATTAAAACAATAGTGAAAACAATTAAACAAATGCCTATTGAATTTATAAATGCTAAAACTATTTTATTATGGGTTAAGGATTAATCTCACAGTAGTTTGTTGATAAATACAAATTTAGGCACAAGTGGTAATTTTTGTAAAACTACAAAAAAATAATAATAAGAAAAGGTAAAGACAAAAAAAAAGAGAGAGGAAAGCAACGCCCCAACTGGGCTCCGGCCCAGCAACAGGCCGGCCCAGCTGCGGCCCAACACCACTCCCCTTATCCCCTTGTCGGTGGAACCCTATCCAACCGTCGCCCCCCACTACCCCACTCCCCTCTATCCCTCGCTCCTTCCCCCCGACCCGATCTGGATCGGGGCAGCCGGCGCCCCCGTCCCCCGACGCGCTCGCTGTCCCCGTCGCCAACGCCGCCACTCGACGCCCACCCCCAGCGCCGCCCCGCCTTCCTCCACTCCTTCCCCTCCCTGTGCTGGATCCGGGCGATCCCCATCGCCCCTGACCTCGACCCCGCCTCTCCCACGCTGGCGCTTACCAGCGCCTCCCATCGCCGCCCGACGGCGACGGCCTACCCTGACGCGCCCGACCCGCCGGCCATGGAGGCCCCGTGCGCCCGCAGCTTCACCTCAAGCGGGACCGCCCCGCCACTGGACGCCTGGAACCGAACCACCCCGCCGCCCCGGTCGCTGGATCCTCGCCGCCTGGAGCTCGACGCGCCTCCGCCTTCGACGGACTGCCTCCTCCACGTCACCGTCGCCCCCGACCTCGCTGCCTCAAGCACCACCACGAGCCACTGCCATCCCCTTTTGGCTCACTGTGAGCCCCGCGCCCTCCTCTTTCCCCTGTGCTCCGGCCTCCCCTCCCCTAGCTCGTTCGCCACTGTCGTCGGCGCTGTTCCCCCCCGCCGCGCCCAGCGCGTGCTTTTACGCGCTCCCGCGCGCTGGCCGCGCCCAGCGCCTCACCCCGCTTAGGCCTCTCCGCCGCGCCCTGGCGCCGCCCCGCCGTGGCCTCACCGCTGTCGCCTCCGGCGGCCGGCCTCGCCGTGCCCTGCTGTCGCCGGTGCCCCTCTGGTGGCCACGGGCCTGCGTGCCCGCACCCGCGCCCAAAACCACTATGGCCCCCTGGGGCCTATGACACATGGGCCCCGTCCAGAGAACGTGTTTAAAAAAAAGAATTAAAAATAATAATAATAAATAATAATATAAATAAAGCAAATAATAAAAATAAATTTAATTAATTAATTAATTAGCTAAATTAATTAAGTTAATTAATCCTGTTTAAATTAATCTAATTAATTAGCTAATTTAATTAAACAGTAATTAGTTTAGCTAAACCCTAATTAACCTAAACAGAGAATGACAGGTGGGTCCCACTGGACCCACATGTCAGTTTGACTTAGTCAACCCCTGTTGACTGCTGATGTCAGCATGACATCATGCTGATGTCATAAATCCAATTTCAAACTAAATTAAATGATTAATTAAATTCCAGAAATTAGTAGATCTTTAGAAAATCATATCTTTTAAACCGTAGCTCAGATGAAAATACTTTCTACATGAAAGTTGCTCAGAACGACGAGACGAATCCGGATACGCAGTCCGTTCGTCCACCACACCTCCCTAACCTATCGAACTCGCAACTTTCCCCCTCCGGTCCGTCTATCCGAAAACGCGAAACAGCGGGAATACTTTCCCCCCTTCGCCGGTACCACCTACTGTCGCGTTAGGACACACCTAGCACTGCTCATTGTCATGTCACACATCGTCATGCTTATGTTTGCATTGTATTTACTATTTCTTCCCCCTCTTCTCTCCGGTAGACTACGAGACCGACACTGCTGCTGCCCAGTTCGACTACGGAGTTGACGACCCCTCCTACTTGCCAGAGCCACCAGGCAAGCCCCCCCCCTTGATCACCAGATATCGCCTATTCTTCTCTATACTCTTGCATTAGAGTAGTGTAGCATGTTACTGCTTTCGGTTAATCCTATACTGATGCATAGCCTGTCATTGTTGCTACAGTTGTTACCCTTACCTGCTATCCTACCTGCTTAGTATAGGATGCTAGTTTTCCATCAGTGGCCCTACATTCTTGTCCGTCTGCTGTGCTATACTATCGGGCCGTGATCACCTGGGCGGTGATCACGGGTATATACTTATATACTATATACATGACACATGAGATGACTAAAGTCGGGTCGGCTCGTAGGGGTACCCGCAAGTGGATCTTGGTGGCGGAGCGACAGGGCAGGTTGAGACCACCTAGGTGAGAGGTAGGCCTGGCCCTGGACGGCGTCCGCGGTTACTTCGACATAACACGCATAACGAGTTCTTGGTATTTGATCTGAGTCTGGCCATTTGGTCTATACGCACTAGCCATCTACGCAGGAGTAGTTATGGGTATCCCGGCGTCGTGGTATCAGCCGAAGCTCTTTTGACGTCAGCGACTGAGTGGCGCGCGCCGCATTGGACCGTAAGCTCGCGCTTGTATTAAGGGGGCTCGGTCTGCTTCCGGCCGCGTACGCAACATGCAGGTGTGCATAGGGCGATGGGCCCAGACCCCTGCGCGCATAGGGTTAGACCGGCGTGCTGACCTCTCTGTTGAGCCTAGGTGGGGCTGCGACGCGTTGATCTTACGAGGCCGGGCATGACCCAGAAAAGTGTGTCCGGCCAAATGGGATCGAGCGTGTTGGGTTATGTGGTGCACCCCTGCAGGGAAGTTTATCTATTCGAATAGTCGTGTCCCTCGGTAAAAGGACGACCCGAACTTGTACCTTGACCTTATGACAACTAGAACCGGATACTGAATAAAATACACCCTTCCAAGTGCCAGATACAACCCAGTGATCGCTCTCTAACAGGGCGACGAGGAGGGGATCGCCGGGTAGGACTATTGCTATGCGATGCTACTTGGAGGACTTCCATCTACTCTCTTCTACATGCTGCAAGATGGAGGCTGCCAGAAGCGTAGTCTTCGACAGGATTAGCTCTCCCCCTCTTATTCTGGCATTCTGTAGTTCAGTCCACCGATATGACCCTTTACACATATACCCATGCATATGTAGTGTAGCTCCTTGCTTGGGAGTACTTTGGATGAGTACTCACGGTTGCTTTTCTCCCTCTTTTCCCCTTTCTATACCGGATTGTCGCAACCAGATGCTGGAGTCCAGGAGCTAGAGATCCCGAGGATGATCCTACGAGGAGTTCGGCTTCGAGGAGTAGTTAGGAGGTCCCAGGCAGGAGGCCTTGCCTTTTCGATCGTTGTTAATTTTGTGCTAGCCTCCTTAAGGCAAACTTGTTTAAATTATGTCTGTACTCAGATATTGTTGCTTCCGCTGACTCGTCTATGATCGAGCACTTGTATTCGTGCCCTCGAGGCCCCTGGCTTGTATTATGATGCTTGTATGACTCATTTATGTTGTAGAGTTGTGTTGTGATATCTTCCCGTGAGTCCCTGATCTTGATCGTACACATTTGCGTGCATGATTAGTGTACGGTCAAATCGGGGGCGTCACAAGTTGGTATCAGAGCCGACTGCCTGTAGGAGTCCCCTTTCCAACTCCTTGGCCGAAGTTGAGTCTAGTCATTGCAAAACTTTTACTAACATGGCTGTGTGTCTTACGGGCCCACGTCGCCATTGGGTGATACTAGGATCTTTTACTCCTTGTCTATACTCTGGGACTCTGATCTCTCTTCTATTCGGGTTAATTGAATTTTGCTAAATCTGACATTAGGATCTCGTTATCACTTTCACCCGGAGAGCCCCTTATTACTGATGATCGTCTGTTGCACGTGAAGACCCTGAAGATACTCTCCGCTGATAACCCGAGAACTTGTGTTCATCGCTTTTGCAATTCCCTTTCAACGATAAACTCCTATGGATAGCCACGTATACTCGCCATTCATACAATGTTTCCCAGTTGATCTTGTTATTACAAGATACCCCGAAATTCTCTTTGCTGCTCCGAGAATCCTTTGAGCTTACTGCCTTGCTGTTCTTTGCCACATGAATACCATTAAGGATAATTTCTAGCACTCACCGGATATTTGCTCATCCCCAGTTGATTCATGTATTTCACAAAAGTCTTCAAAATACTATTTGAACTTCCGAAATCCTCAGTAGCCTATTGCTCTTGAAATTCTTACTTGCTTGCATTATGGTTAATCCCATAAGTCTAAATCTTATTGGCATTTCTTGTCATTATCATTTTGAGTCCGTTGATTTAATTTGTTGCGAAAGCTCGCAATCCTCAATCAGATCCTAGAATTCATCCTTCCGGCTCAGACGTCATTTTAAACGTGAGATGGATCTCGACCAATCAAATTTGCCATCGATTGTACCTGTAAGTTTACTCGACTTATCCATCCCTAATCAGAGCATTGCTTCTGATCCCTTGTCTTGGAATTCATAATTCCTTTGCATTTGAGCTTTTGAGTTAGTCAGTTGTTTCTATAATCTGATCTCCTTGCATTCTTTCTTCCTCTGGTTGAGTACTGATGCTCACATCAGATCCCTTGTGGACCAGTAGACCCTTTTGTCGGATTTTATCCGACAATGTCCTCCATATTAAATAAGCTTGTGAGCTTTTCCTCGGATACATGATGCCTTTGGTAAATTGTATCCTCTGCTTTGTGAACCATGCTCTACTTTCGAGCTTGTATTATTTACTCCGAAGTTTGTGGTATATGTTCCTAAGATGCCCTGATCGGTTGAACCTACACCTTCCCTAATCCGTGTGAACCCGAAAGATTTCACGGGTCATACTTATCTAGTATTGCATCAGGTAAAAACTTTAGACAACTAATGTCATTATCAAAATACGAGAGGCGAATGGAAGGTTATGCATTGAAGAAGTGGGAGTCGACCTTGAACCTTTGTGTTCATGCCCATGGACACGATGTAGATCCTATCAGGGAAGCTTCTTATAATAATAGCTATTTCCCTGGTATAATATCATCTGGTGTCGGTGAATTGATCCTTTGCAATCGTGGTTCCGACCATGTTTCTCCTTGATTCCGTTTCTCGTGCAAGTTTGAGCACTTGTCTTCTGCAAATCAATACCCTAGTCCAACCTCTACCTTGATCTGTCGTCGAGTATTACCCCCTGGTATCTCGAGATTATCATGGAACTGCATAACTTCTTATGAGTTCTCCATCAAGTATTACATTCTCACTGATTCCAAATTTTCACGGGCTCCGAATTATTAAACACTCAAGGACATCGATAACTTAATCGAGTCCGCATCACGATTAAACAACTCTTAGTAATCTCCTTTGTTTACGAGTTCGTACTCGATCACGTCATCCCTAGCCTGCTCGGCTATGTCATTATCTTGAGATTTTAACTGTGCTACCTGGTCTTTATTCCCGGAGCACCACTTTCAACGATGAGCTAAGCTTACGTCGATTTTCCTCGTCATATCATTTCGCCTTGAACAGCAAGCTTGATTTCGAGTTTGTGTCGTACCCCTGGTTCCATTAACTTTTCGCTTCATCATTCGTTTGACTTGATGTCATCGCCGATCGATTACCTCTTCATAAATTCTCGCTACAAATGTGACGTGAACATCATCAACATTCTGAGCTCTTCCAAGATATCTATCGAATTCTGGATGAGAAATACCATCCTTGCCCTCGATGATTTGTTTTATCATCGACCATTTTATTGCCTTCCATTCAACACAAATTTGTTCGTGTTTTGTGTTGTACCTTGATTTCCTTGCTATCTAGCTTATGATATGTTCTACCTTGGAGTATTACCATCTTTTATGTCAAGAATGTCGTAAGAATTTCACCACCTCGTATGACATCTTGGTATAGTGATACTTCTCCCCATCACCATTCTTTCTTGGTCCCCGTGTTGTTTCAAAAAGCAATACCGACAAATGGTCTGTGATGTGTAAATTCTAAACTTCTAGCAACCCAATTGCTTTGAAGTTATTGGTCTATAGTTTCATTCTACGTCTATGGCTTAATGGATCATCATTCGAACATTGATTGTGCTACCTAGCCCATATTTTGGGTGCACATTTCAACCAATGTTTAACTGTGTATGTTTTCCTCGAGCATACATCATTAAGTCATTCGATCTAGCTAATGTTATCTCCTTGTTCCCATAGTGGTGGAAATCCATCTTTTGGAAATCTCAATGGATTGTCGCTGAGTCAATCAGTCACCTCCTCACCTCTCCTGGATTTAATTATGAACCCTTGTTCGGAACTCGCTTCCATAGTTCATTTCCCGATAATCTTGCAATGTCATCTCGTCAATTTGTGTTGCACCTTTTTTCTCTCAGCCATTCTGAGTCTAAGATGTCCTGACACCATCAGATCTGAGTCTCGGTCAGATATGATGGTTGGAACATTTTCCAAGAGTTATAACATTGGTCTTCATGTGACCTGGTAAGGTGATGTCATGCCTAGCACACCTGGCCGGAGGACCTATTGTTATAGTTTCCTTTTTAGCGAGGTTATCCATTCTTCCATAGGGAAAATGTAAGACTTATTCTGTAAGTCATTCCTGATGAATCCTTTGTGTATCCATAGCCTGATCTTACCTAATGACCATGTCAATGCTATCTCGAAGCATGTCTATGGTACTCCGCTTTTCAACAGGAACATTTGAAGCCCAATGCTAAATGTTTCCTGCTCAATTATCCAAACACCGTTGTATGCGTAATGTCATGAAAATTCTCTCCCGTACCTAAAGAGTTTTCTACATTATATCATGTCATGGATATCATGCTCTGCTTGTCCTTGGGAAGGATATACCCTTGAAATATGTGTTTAAACACATTTTCCTTTCCATTCTTCTGTTTAATCTGATAATCATATTTTCCTTTCCATTGTTTGGTTTAACCTTTCTGGTGATCTATATGATCTAAGCAGTAATATTCTCCTGCTTATGTAAACACCTCGGTGTACAACTCTGTCAGTAAGACCCTGTTACTATTGTTGGGGACATTTCGGTAACCACCGATGGACGAGAACTTTGCCTAATGGTCCGCTTCGTTTCAATGAGCAGGAAAATAGTTCTCTTCGTCCCTCGCCCTTGGTACCAACGTGTTGCCGACATAACTGACAGGGTACTCTCTGACATGCCTTGCTATCATGACCGTGCAAGATGTCACTGCTCCTACAAAAAAAACCACATGGTGGGCCCATAACCCACAGTTCCACAGGATCGAAACCTGACTCTCTTGTACACCCCCTATTCCCAAGGTTATTTCTCACGTTTGGCTTCGTATGTAATTCACGTGCCACCTTTCGTGAGATCATCAATTTTAGTATCAGACACAATACTTATTCCCGTTGCTCGGAACCCTACAGGCATCGAGCGATTGCCTGCCCGCTCGAAACTTCCCCACGATACATCCTTACTTTGCTCTCGATATTGTCTTAAATTTCCATTCGAGAGTTACTTTCTGCCACCTTCCCCGATGTTATCAACCAGATAGTCAACCGTTCAGAGGTCTGTTATTCCGAAGTTACCCCTTGTCCTTCGTAAGTACGATAGAGTTCCCGAAGAAAGGATGCCAGCTTCATCATGATTACCTTAAGCATGAAAAATGAAGACATCAACGTAACGGATCAACTTCTTCGAGAAGAGCAACCAAGACCGAGAAGATTCGTTAGAATTTCGTGACCAAATCCCTTTCCCGTCACTTCCCCTCTTAAATCTCGGGACGAGATTTCTTGTAGTGGAGGAGAATTGCGACGCCCGGATAATCAAGCTACAGTAAACCTCTGCTAATGGTGCCACGTCACCTAGGTTACTCTTGATAACTGGAGTTAGTTCAAAAACGATTCAAATTAAAATCTAAAATATAGGCAAACAGTAAAATTTTCAAATATCAGAACTAAAATGTTCGGGTTGTGTCAAATAAATCGTAAGTAATCATGGTGGAGAAAACAAGCTTTGATAAAATATTTAAAGGCTCTAAAACAATTAAAACAATAGTGAAAACAATTAAACAAATGCCTATTGAATTTATAAAATGCTAAAACTATTTTATTATGGGTTAAGGATTAATCTCACAGTAGTTCGTTGATAAATACAAATTTAGGCACTAGTGGTAATTTTTGTAAAACTACAAAAAAAAATAATAAGAAAAGGTAAAGATAAAAAAAACGAGAGGAAAGCAACCCCCCAACTGGGCTCCGGCCCAGCAACAGGCCGGCCCAGCTGCGGCCCAACACCACTCCCCTTATCCCCTTGTCGGTGGAACCCTATCCACCTCGTCGCCCCCCACTATCCCACTCCCCTCTCTCCCTCGCTCCTTCCCCCCCGACCCGATCTGGATCGGGGCAGCCGGCGCCCCCGTCC
>NC_057814.1:635553120-635557167 GCF_018294505.1 Triticum aestivum
ACCCCAGCGCCGCCCCGCCTTCCTCCACTCCTTCCCCTCTCTGTGCTGGATCCGGGCGATCCCCATCGCCCCTGACCCCGACCCCGCCTCTCTCGCGCTGGCGCTGACCAGCGCCTCCCATCGCCGCCCAACGGCGACGGCCTTCCCCGACGCGCCCGACCCGCCGGCCATGGAGGCCCCGTGCGCCCGCAGCTTCACCTCAAGCAGGACCGCCCCGCCACTCGACGCCTGGAACCGAACCACCCCGCCGCCCCGGTCGCTGGATCCTCGCCGCCCGGAGCTCGACGCGCCTCCGCCTTCGACGGACTGCCTCCTCCTCGTCACCGTCGCCCCCGACCTCGCTGCCTCAAGCACCACCACGAGCTGCTGCCATCCCCTTCTGGCTCACTGTGAGCCCCGCGCCCTACTCTTTCCCCTGTACTCCGGCCTCCCCTCCCCTAGCTCGTTCGCCACTGTCGCCGGCGCTGTTCCCCCCCGCCGCGCCCAGCGCGTGCTTGTACGCGCTCCCGCGCGCTGGCCGCGCCCAGCACCTCACCCTGCTGAGGCCTCTCTGCCGCGCCCTGGCGCCGCCCCGCCGTGGCCTCACCGCTGTCGCCTCCGGCGGCCGGCCTCGCCATGCCCTGCTGTCGCCGGTGCCCCTCTGGTGGCCACGGGCCTGCGTGCCCGCACCCGCGCCCAAAACCACTATGGCCCCCTGGGGCCTATGACACATGGGCCCCGTCAAGAGAACGTGTTTAAAAAAAGAATTAAAATAATAATAATAATAAATAATAATATAAATAAAGCAAATAATAAAAATAAATTTAATTAATTAATTAATTTACTAAATTAATTAAGTTAATTAATCCTGTTTAAATTAATCTAATTAATTAGCTAATTTAATTAAACAGTAATTAGTTTAGATAAACCCTAATTAACCTAAACAGAGAATGACAGGTGGGTCCCACTGGACCCACATGTCAGTTTGACTTAATCAACCCCTATTGACTGCTGATGTCAGCATGACATCAATCTGATGTCATAAATCCAATTTCGAACTAAATTAAATGATTAATTAAATTCCAGAAATTAGTAAATCTTTAGAAAATCATATCTTTTAAACCGTAGCTCAGATGAAAATACTTTCTACATGAAAGTTGCTCAGAACGACTAGACAAATCCGGATACGCAGTCCGTTCGTCCACCACACCTCCCTAACCTATCAAACTCGCAACTTTCCCCCTCCGGTCCGTCTATCCGAAAACGCAAAACAGCGGGAATACTTTCCCGGATGTTCCCCCCCTTCGCCGGTACCACCTACTGTCGCGTTAGGACACACCTAGCACTGCTCATTGTCATGTCACGCATCGTCATGCTTATGTTTGCATTGTATTTACTGTTTCTTCCCCCTCTTCTCTCCGGTAGACTACGAGACCGACACTGCTGCTGCCCAGTTCGACTACGGAGTTGACGACCCCTCCTACTTGCCAGAGCAACCAGGCAAGCCCCCCCCCTTGATCACCAGATATCGCCTATTCTTCTCTATACTCTTGCATTAGAGTAGTGTAGCATGTTACTGCTTTCGGTTAATCCTATACTGATGCATAGCCTGTCATTGTTGCTACAGTTGTTACCCTTACCTGCTATCCTACCTGCTTAGTATAGGATGCTAGTTTTCCATCAGTGGCCCTACATTCTTGTCCGTCTGTTGTGCTATACTATCGGGCCGTGATCACCTGGGCGGTGATCACGGGTATATACTTATATACTATATACATGACACATGAGATGACTAAAGTCGGGTCGGCTCGTAGGGGTACCCGCAAGTGGATCTTGGTGGCGGAGCGACAGGGCAGCTTGAGACCGCCTAGGTGAGAGGTGGGCCTGGCCCTGGACGGCGTCCGCGGTTACTTCGACATAACACGCATAACGAGTTCTTGGTATTTGATCTGAGTCTGGCCATTTGGTCTATACTAGCCATCTACGCGGGAGTAGTTATGGGTATCCCGGCGTCGTGGTATCAGCCGAAGCTCTTTTGACGTCAGCGACTGAGTGGCGCGCGCCGCATTGGACCGTAAGCTCGCACTTGTATTAAGGGGGCTAGGTCTGCTTCCGGCCGCGTACGCAACGTGCAGGTGCGCATAGGGCGATGGGCCCAGACCCCTGCGCGCATAGGGTTAGACCGGCGTGCTGACCTCTCTGTTGAGCCTAGGTGGGGCTGCGACGCGTTGATCTTACGAGGCCGGGCATGACCCAGAAAAGTGTGTCCGGCCAAATGGGATCGAGCGTGTTGGGTTATGTGGTGCACCCCTGCAGGGAAGTTTATCTATTCGAATAGCCGTCTCCCTCGGTAAAAAGAAGACTCGGACGGACTATTGCTATGCGATGCTACTTGGAGGACTTCAATCTACTCTCTTCTACATGCTGCAAGATGGAGGCTGCCAGAAGCGTAGTCTTCGACAGGATTAGCTCTCCCCCTCTTATTCTTGCATTCTGCAGTTCAGTCCACCGATATGACCCTTTACACATATACCCATGCATATGTAGTGTAGCTCCTTGCTTGGGAGTACTTTGGATGAGTACTCACGGTTGCTTTTCTCCCTCTTTTGCCCTTTCTATACCGGATTGTTGCAACCAGATGCTGGAGTCCAGGAGCTAGAGATCCCGAGGATGATCCTACGAGGAGTTCGGCTTTGAGGAGTAGTTAGGAGGTCCCAGGCAGGAGGCCTTGCCTTTTCGATCGTTGTTAATTTCGTGCTAGCCTTCTTAAGGCAAACTTGTTTAACTTATGTCTGTACTCAGATATTGTTGCTTCCGCTGACTCGTCTATGATCGAGCACTTGTATTCGAGCCCTCGAGGCCCCTGGCTTGTATTATGATGCTTGTATGACTTATTTATGTTGTAGAGTTGTGTTGTGATATCTTCCCGTGAGTCCCTGATCTTGATCGTACACATTTGCGTGCATGATTAATGTACGGTCAAATCGGGGGCGTCACCCGTGAGTCCAGTTTTTGCCGTAACCCTCTCTACTTTTTTGCATATGCTATGCGGGTGAAATGATGATACCTTGCCAAGTTTCAACCTTTTCAGAGTTCATTTTGTAGTGCTTTTCACTTTCACGGTGATTTAGCTCTCAAAACAAATCAGTAAATGCATCGAAAATAGCAAATTATGTCAGAAAGGGTTGAAAGTTGATGACGTGGATTTGAATTGTGCATCTGAACGCAAAAAAGTCCGGAGTTGTACTAAGTTATTAAAATATTGAATAGCCGGTGTAACAGATGAGTTTCGTCCGAAACCCTGATACTTCCTAAGAGATTGTCCAGTTTGTACACGAAGTGCATCCAGTTTTTGCCGTAACCCTTTCTCATTTTTTGCATATGCTATGCGGGTGAAATGATGATACCTTGCCAAGTTTCAACCTTTTCAGAGCTCATTTTGTAGTGCTTTTCACTTTCACGGTGATTTAGCTCTCAAAACTAATCAGTAAATGCATCAAAAATAGCAAATTATGTCAGAAAGGGTTGAAAGTTGATGACGTGGATTTGAATTGTGCATCTGAACACAAAAAAAGTCCGGAGTTGTACTAAATTATTAAAATATTGAATAGCCGGTGTAACAGAAGAATTTTCGTCTGAAACCCTGATACTTCCTAAGAGATTGTCCAGTTTGTACACGAAATGCATCCAGTTTTTGCCGTAACCCTCTCTACTTTTTTGCATGCTATGCGGGTGAAATGATGATACCTTGCCAAGTTTCAACCTTTTCAGAGTTCATTTTGTACTGCTTTTCACTTTCACGGTGATTTAGCTCTGAAAACAAATCAGTAAATGCATCGAAAATAGCAAATTATGTCAGAAAGGGTTAAAAGTTGATGACGTGGATTTGAGTTGTGCATCTGAACGCAAAAAAAGTCCGGAGTTGTACTAAGTTATTAAAATATTGAATAGCCGGTGTAACAGATGAGTTTTCGTCCGAAACCCTGATACTTCCTAAGAGATTGTCCAGTTTGTACACGAAGTGCATCCAGTTTTTGCCGTAACCCACTCTACTTTTTTACAAATGCT
>NC_057814.1:635557177-635558194 GCF_018294505.1 Triticum aestivum
TCAGAAAGGGTTAAAAGTTGATGACGTGGATTTGAGTTGTGCATCTGAACGCAAAAAAAGCCCGGAGTTGTACTAAGTTATTAAAATATTGAATAGCCGGTGTAACAGATGAGTTTTCGTCCGAAACCCTGATACTTCCTAAGAGATTGTCCAGTTTGTACACGAAGTGCATCCAGTTTTTGCCGTAACCCTCTCTACATTTTTGCAAATGCTATGTAGGTGAAATGATGATACCTTGCCAAGTTTCAACCTTTTCAAAGTTAATTTTGTACTGCTTTTCACTTTCACAGTGATCTAGCTCTGAAGACAAATCAGTAAATGCATCGAAAATAGCAAATTATGTCAGAAAGGGTTGAAAGTTGATGACGTGGATTTTAATTGTGCATCTGAACGCAAAAAAAGTCCGGAGTTGTACCAAGTTATTAAAATATTGAACAGCCGGTGTAACAGATGAGTTTTCGTCCGAAACCCTGATACTTCCTAAGAGATTGTCCAGTTTGTACACAAAGTGCATCTAGTTTTTGCCGTAATCCTCTCTACTTTGTTACACATGCTATGCGGGTGAAATGATGATACCCTGCCAAGTTTCAACCTTTTCAAAGTTCAGTTTGTACTACTTTTCACTTTCACGGTGATTTAGCTCTGAAAACAAATCAGTAAATGCATCGAAAATAGCAAATTATGTCAGAAAGGGTTGAAAGTTGATGACGTGGATTTGAGTTGTGCATATGAACGCAAAAAAAGTCCGGAGTTGTACTAAGTTATTAAAATATTGAATAGCCGATGTAACAGATGAGTTTTCGTCCGAAACCCTGATACTTCCTAAGAGATTGTCCAGTTTGTACACGAAGTGCATCCAGTTTTTGCCGTAACCCTCTCTACTTTTTTGCATATGCTATGCGGGTGAAATGATGATACTTTGCCAAGTTTCAACTTTTTAAGAGTTCATTTTGTAGTGCTTTTCACTTTCACGGTGATTTAGCTCTCAAAACTAATCAGTAAATGCATCGAAAATAG
>NC_057814.1:635559444-635560469 GCF_018294505.1 Triticum aestivum
ATCTAGTTTTTGCCGTAATCCTCTCTACTTTATTACACATGCTATGCGGGTGAAATGATGATACCCTGCCAAGTTTCAACCTTTTCAAAGTTCAGTTTGTACTACTTTTCATTTTCACGGTGATTTAGCTCTGAAAACAAATCAGTAAATGCATCGAAAATAGCAAATTATGTCAGAAAGGGTTGAAAGTTGATGACGTGGATTTGAGTTGTGCATATGAACGCAAAAAAAGTCCGGAGTTGTACTAAGTTATTAAAATATTGAATAGCCGATGTAACAGATGAGTTTTCGTCCGAAACCCTTATACTTCCTAAGAGATTGTCCAGTTTGTACACGAAGTGCATCCAGTTTTTGCCGTAACCCTCTCTACTTTTTTGCATATGCTATGCGGGTGAAATGATGATACTTTGCCAAGTTTCAACTATTTAAGAGTTCATTTTGTAGTGCCTTTCACTTTCACGGTGATTTAGCTCTCAAAACTAATCAGTAAATGCATCGAAAATAGAAAATTATGTCAGAAAGGGTTGAAAGTTGATGACGTGGATTTTAGTTGTGCATCTGAACACAAAAAAAGTACGGAGTTGTACTAAGTTATTAAAATATTGAATAGCCGGTGTAACAGATGAGTTTTCATCCGAAACCCTGATACTTCCTAAGAGATTGTCCAGATTGTACACGAAGTGCATCCAGTTTTTGCCGTAACCCTTTCTACCTTTTTGCACATGCTATGCGGGTGAAATGATGATACCTTGCCAAGTGTCAACCTTTTCAGTGTTCATTTTGTACTGCTTTTCACGTTCACGGTGATTTAGCTCTGAAAACAAATCAGTAAATGCATCGAAAATAGCAAATTATGTCAGAAAGGGTTGAAAGTTGATGACGTGGATTTGAGTTGTGCATCTGAACGCAAAAAAAGTCTGGAGTTGTACTAAGTTATTAAAATATTGAATAGCCGTTGTAACATACGAGTTTTCGTCCGAAACCCTGATACTTCCTAAGAGATTGTCTAGTTTGTACACGAAGTG
>NC_057814.1:635560479-635560723 GCF_018294505.1 Triticum aestivum
TGCTATGCGGGTGAAATGATGATACCTTGCCAAGTTTGAACCTTTTCAGAGTTCATTTTGTAGTGCTTTTCACTTTCACGGTGATTTAGCTCTCAAAACTAATCAGTAAATGCATCGAAAATAGCAAATTATGTCAGAAAGGGTTGAAAGTTGATGACGTGGATTTTAGTTGTGCATCTGAACACAAAAAAGTCCGGAGTTGTACTAAGTTATTAAAATATTGAATAGCCGGTGTAACAGATGA
>NC_057814.1:635560733-635561919 GCF_018294505.1 Triticum aestivum
ACCTTTTCAGAGTTCATTTTGTACTGCTTTTCACTTTCACCGTGATTTAGCTCTGAAAACAAATTAGTGAATGCATCGAAAATAGCAAATTATGTCAGAAAGGGTTGAAAGTTGATGACGTGGATTTGAATTATGAATCTGAACACAAAAAAAGTCCGGAGTTGTACTAAGTTATTAAAATATTGAATAGCCGGTGTAACAGATGAGTTTTCGTCCAAAACCGTGATACTTCCTAAGAGATTGTCCAGTTTGTACACGAAGTGCATCCAGTTTTTGTCGTAACCCTCTCTACTTTTTTGCACATGCTATGCCGGTGAAATGATGATACCTTGCCAAGTTTCAACCTTTTCAGAGTTCATTTTGTACAGTTTTTCACTTTCACGGTGATTTAGCTCTGAAAACAAATCAGTAAATGCATCGAAAATAGCAAATTATGTCAGAAAGGGTTGAAAGTTGATGACGTGGATTTGAGTTGTGTATCTGAACGCTAAAAAGTTCGGAGTTGTACTAAGTTATTAAAATATTGAATAGCGGGTGTAACAGATGAGTTTTCGTCCGAAACCCTGATACTTCCTAAGAGATTGTCTAGTTTGTACACGAAGTGCATCCAGTTTTTGCCATAACCCTCTCTACTTTTTTGCATATGCTATGCGGGTGAAATGATGATACCTTGCCAAGTTTCAACCTTTTCAGAGTTCATTTTGTAGTGCTTTTCACTTTCACGGTGATTTAGCTCTCAAAACTAATCAGTAAATGCATCGAAAATAGCAAATTATGTCAGAAAGGGTTGAAAGTTGATGACGTGGATTTTAGTTGTGCATCTGAACACAAAAAAGTCCGGAGTTGTACTAAGTTATTAAAATATTGAATAGCCGGTGTAACAGATGAGTTTTCATCCGAAACCCTGATACTTCCTAAGAGATTGTCCAGTTTGTACACGAAGTGCATCCAGTTTTTGCCGTAACCCTTTCTACTTTTTTGCACATGCTATGCGGGTGAAATGATGATACCTTGCCAAGTTTCAACCTTTTCAGAGTTCATTTTGTACTGCTTTTCACTTTCACGGTGATTTAGCTCTCTGAAAACAAATTAGTGAATGCATCGAAAATAGCAAATTATGTCAGAAAGGGTTGAAAGTTGATGACGTGGATTTGAATTATGCATCTGAACACAAAAAAAGTTCGGA
>NC_057814.1:635561929-635562500 GCF_018294505.1 Triticum aestivum
TGCTATGCGGGTGAAATGATGATACCTTGCCAAGTTTGAACCTTTTCAGAGTTCATTTTGTAGTGCTTTTCACTTTCACGGTGATTTAGCTCTCAAAACTAATCAGTAAATGCATCGAAAATAGCAAATTATGTCAGAAAGGGTTGAAAGTTGATGACGTGGATTTTAGTTGTGCATCTGAACACAAAAAAGTCCGGAGTTGTACTAAGTTATTAAAATATTGAATAGCCGGTGTAACAGATGATTTTTCAATCGAAACCCTGATACTTCCTAAGAGATTGTCCAGTTTGTACACGAAGTGCATCCAGTTTTTGCCGTAACCCTTTCTACTTTTTTGCACATGCTATGCGGGTGAAATGATGATACCTTGCCAAGTTTCAACCTTTTCAGAGTTCATTTTGTACTGCTTTTCACTTTCACGGTGATTTAGCTCTGAAAACAAATTAGTGAATGCATCGAAAATAGCAAATTATGTCAGAAAGGGTTGAAAGTTGATGACGTGGATTTGAATTATGCATCTGAACACAAAAAAAGTCCGGAGTTGTACTAAGTTATTAAAATATTGAATAGC
>NC_057814.1:635562510-635563342 GCF_018294505.1 Triticum aestivum
TCTGAAAACAAATCAGTAAATGCATCGAAAATAGCAAATTATGTCAGAAAGGGTTGAAAGTTGATGACATGGATTTGAATTGTGCATCTGAACGCAAAAAAAGTCCGGAGTTGTACCAAGTTATTAAAATATTGAACAGCCGGTGTAACAGATGAGTTTTCGTCCGAAACCCTGATACTTCCTAAGAGATTGTCCAGTTTGTACACAAAGTGCATCTAGTTTTTGCCGTAATCCTCTCTACTTTATTACACATGCTATGCGGGTGAAATGATGATACCCTGCCAAGTTTCAACCTTTTCAAAGTTCAGTTTGTACTACTTTTCACTTTCACGGTGATTTAGCTCTGAAAACAAATCAGTAAATGCATCGAAAATAGCAAATTATGTCAGAAAGGGTTGAAAGTTGTTGACGTGGATTTGAATTATGCATCTGAACACACAAAAAAGTCCAGAGTTGTACTAAGTTATTAAAATATTGAATAGCCGGTGTAACCGATGAGTTTTCATCCGAAACCCTGATACTTCCTAAGAGATTGTCCAGTTTGTACACGAAGTGCATCCAGTTTTTGCCGTAACCCTTTCTACTTTTTTGCACATGCTATGCGGGTGAAATGATGATACCTTGCCAAGTCTCAACCTTTTCAGAGTTCATTTTGTACTGCTTTTCACTTTCACGGTGATTTAGCTCTCAAAACAAATCAGTAAATGCATCGAAAATAGCAAATTATGTCAGAAAGGGTTGAAAGTTGATGACGTGGATTTGAATTGTGCATCTGAACGCAAAGAAAGTCTGGAGTTGTACTAAGTTATTAAAATATTGAATAGCCGGTGTA